>NC_071578.1:1516769-1654269 GCF_024509145.1 Vidua macroura | reverse complement strand
GACCATAGAAACAGCCTCATCACATGATGCAGCAAATGGGAACCAGAAATTCGCAGCAAATGGGAACCAGAAATTTACAGCAAATGGGAGCCAGAAATCCCCATTAAGAGCCCTATATTGTGTAGAATCAATGTAATCAGCCATCACTGCCTGAAAAAAAAAAATGTATTTTACATATTGCTATCCAATTTCTAGAAATGATTTTGCTGTAAGAAAAAGGAGAAAGCCCGGAATAACAAAACGAGATGAAATGCTCAGAGCTCAATTGTTGCACATTTTTATCCACGTCTTTTAACAGGGCGAGAAATCCGGTGGAAATTATTCAAATTCAGCCACGTGGCCGAGAAATGGGATCTGCAAAATAATAACTGTAATAGCATTCAATATAAATACGATTTTAATGAAATAAAGGTTTCTGCCTCCCTTCCCCACCTTCTCCCAGGGTTTCCCATATTGGTGATTATCAGCAATCACCCTGGGTTCTCCTGCCCAGCCCGACACCCTGGGACAGCAAATCATTTTTAATGGGGAGCAAAAGAGGGAAACTGAGGGCTGGCTGGATTAACTATTTTGCCCAAGGTCACAGGCAGGTCGATTTATGGGTAGGGACAGAAATGAAACTGGGGCTCCATCACTTGAACAGCGCTGTCAAACAGCAGCAGATGTGTCATACAGCTGGAATGCTCCCCAAAATTCTGCCAGCATCCCTGCACTCCTCTGGAGCTGGGATTGAGGGTTCCTCAGGAATTACAAACAGGGAGAGCTGGGTTAGAGCCGAGCCCCTGAACACACACTCACCTCACCAAGGGCCATCCCACCCACTCCAGCTCCTATAAAGCCTTTTTCAGACCTGAGCAATTTTTAACTCATGCTCTCCTCTGGGCTGAAACACCTGGATTTGGATTTGGCAGGTGCAGGGATGAGCTAAAACAGCATCTTAGCCCCAGCCTGACACATTCCAAAGATCTCAGCTGAAAGATGGCAGAAACCTGAAATCACCTCTGAGCAGCAAGCAGGATTTATCCTTAAACCCAGCTCAAAATCCTGCCTCACCTGGCACTGGGCTGAGCATCCTCAGCCTCCCACAGCCTGCTAAAACTGGGAATTTGCCCTCTGATGGACACAGGTGGCTGAGGACCACCCTGCCTGCTGCCAGTGGCCGAAGAGCAGATGATTTTTTTCCTTCAAATCTTCCTCACATCATTGATTTCTTCCCTTATTACACAGCTCAGCCGTGGAGCTGCTCCAGCAGGAGCCAAGTGCTGGGGGAAGCCACGAGCTGGGTCTCTTGTTTGACCATCACCCACTCCAGGACTGACAATTCCCTTCTTTTTAAGGCACATTTTAGTAGAAAGCAGCATGGTTTGTACAAATTATGTTTGTTGTTATAGTCTGGGTATTCTCTTATTCCCACCCAATGCTACAGATTAACAAAATAATTCAGGCACCCCCTATCAATTCCTGATAGTTCTGCACCCATAATATCTATTACCCCTAAAGGAAGTGTCAGACTGCCCAAGTTTGTAAAAAAATACTCACAAATATTAGCTCTGCTAGCTGCTCCCTCACAGGCATTTTTACCTATTGACATTACCACTATTCTGTATGTTGCTTTGGTTTGGCTGACTTGTTTGCTTGTTTATTTTTCTTTTTTTTTTTTTAAGTGCAACAAATACATTTACCTTTTTAGGCATAATTTTATCCGAAAACCTAATAAAAAGGCAGTAAAGAAACAAAGTTAGCTATTAGATAACAGTCCTTGCTGCCAAAAGCCATAATCTGACACAGATTGAGCCTGGTACAGTAGTCAATTAATGGCTCAGTGCTCATACAATAATGACCTACTAACCTGACGGTGTGTTGCTCTCACATTTTGCTGTCCCCTGGGATGCCACTGTCACTGTGTTATCTATTGCCTGCTTCCCTATCAAAGAAAATAAGCAGAGCTGAAATGTATGTACGCATCAAGCTCTGTAGTTCATTGCACACCAACCCCAGCAACTGGAGGAACAATAGATTTATAAGTTTATCCTACATTAAACCAAACATGCCTGACTGCACTGTAAATTACTAAATAATAAACCAGGTGGTGTAAGATCCTGACTTGGACAGAATATAAAAATCTATCAACCTGTAAAATACAATAACCATAAACGTGCTATGTAGCTGATGGCTCAGGTAAACCATCCACCTCCAGCAGCAGAGGTTTTGCTGGAGTAAATTGCAACAAAAGGTTTACTAAATTTAGGTCTGGAGCACTTCTTCATTTTAGGCAACACCATCAATAGGAGAAATATAATTGAGCTAAAACCAGTGGCAAATGTGCTTGTTTTGTTTACATTTCTTTGTCTCTAATGGAGCTATTTCATGGTAATGTGCTGTGTTTCCCAGCATATTGCCACGGGCATTTAGTCTGATCTCTAAAGAGAAGATGAACTACTGCAGAAGGGCATCTTTCTTCAGGATTCAAACTTCACATTCAAATTAGCTTGAAGTAGTACAGGAGGTGCAAAATGCAGAACGCTGAAAGGTCAGGGCACTCACATCCTTTGAATGGACTAAATCTCAATTTAAAAGAAAGCCCCAGCAGTTGTGTTAGTGCAATAAAATATTTTGCACGCCCCCGTGCACACCATTAGTCCCACCCCAAATGATATCCCAGATTTTTAATAAGTCCCACCTTTGCTCCCAAAATGAATTGCCACGAACCACAGAAAACATTAGATCAAGGTGTTCAAAAACCGATTCAATATATCAGAACTCCAAAATCCACAATATGAATTAATTCCCTTTTTGGAGCTTTTCAAGAAGCCAAGCAGGTTAAATTTATATGATTTACAAACAGTGTTTACATTCATAGAGAGACAACTAATTGCTGCACGGCTTGACATCATTACAGGGAAATGCTGGGGGATGCAGACAGTTTAATTAGGGGTGGCTTTAAGTTCACAACACGACTGCTACCACAGTGCTTTACTAATGTGCTTATATAGGATGATCATACACACCATGGCTTTTATTCTTTCTGTACTCTTTGTCTTTACAACAGAAAATAAAGTATTTTTCCCCACACAGGCAAGCTGACACTGTGTATATTTCCCCCTCGATTTTATTCACTTGCTTTGCAGAGCATAAGGAAATGTTTCTTAACCTAACAAAGTGCATATTCAATTGCAGATGCGTGTGCCTTGCTGATCCATGAGCAAACACACACAAATCCTGGGCTCAGCCTCTCCCAAATTCCCCCATTCAAGGCAGACTCCCACTGAAATTAATGGGGACTCAGCACCCCATCACCATTTCCTTGGGTTGAACCTCGTGTGAACCCACACAATGCAAGTGGGGTTTAAAGCTGTTCCCCCACATTTTTTGGAGGAAAAATGGGAAGTGCCTGGCAGGAAGCACCTGAACTTCAGCGAGGAATGGGCTCAGTGTGCATCTGCCAAGGGGCAGATTAAGGGGGCTCTTGCACCCTGTTTTCATCAGAGGATAGTTTTTCTCTTGGCAGGGTGAGGACCGACCCCCTAAGCACCCTACTCATTTCTTTTTAAGTAAACCAGGCTGAAATGTTATTATCCTGTTTTTATGAGGCACCTCCATCACTTATTTCCACAGTGGTTTCTGCAGTGTTGGACAGGGGAACACAGCACTGCTGTCCTGCAATGTGAGGGTCCTTTTCTGCTCCTCCCACTGCCCAGACCTTCAGAGTCTCTAATTCTTCTGTTCCAGTCTCAGAAGGGATCTGAGTTCTAGTTCCTGTTCTAGTCTCAGCATCTGTTCATCCGTGTCTCCCTGTGCAATGGAGCCTTTTCACTCACCATGAAATGAAACCCCTTGGGAGACATCTCAAAGGCCAGAATTATTTCAAAAAAACAGTTTGTGATATGGAAAAAAAAAATACTACATCCAATTAAAAATGCACAGGTAGCTTAGATAAGAATACCAGTGTCAATACAGGGGTGCAGGTGACAGGAATCACCAGCTGCTGTTTCCTTGGTGCTTGGTTTGGGCACCTCAGCTCCAACCCATGGACCAACAGCATCTCTCCAGGCAGGAGCATCTCCTGGTGTCATGCCAGCAGCTGATGGTGTGGCAGAGAAAAGAGGTGGCCTTTATTCACCACATCTACACTCACAGGTTTTGATTTCACAAACAAAATCACTGGAAAAGTTATAGAACAAGACTGAAAAGTTTGAATTTCCATTTAGTCGCATGAATTTTAGCCATGGACACATGGGAAAAGATTAGCACTGAGCTCTGTTTGCCAGTCACAGTGTCCTGGAAAGTTTTCCTGCACTAGTTAGAAATTCAAGTAATTTTCTGGCACTGCATTTTTGATACGTAAGTCCGTGTTGCAACAACAGGCAATGGTGAAGCTGTTACGGTCTATTTATCTGTATTTAATTATTTTTATGCACCCATCACTGCAGCATCTGGATCAAATGTAATAATGCATTAAATTAAACTGTCTAGAGTGGAAAGCACACACTGTTACCATCCCCACAACGCCCCAGCCAGTCCAACAACAGCAGTGGCCACAAAGACAAGAGCAGGAGTTCAATGGCCAGAGACAGGACAAAGCCAGGTGTGAAATGTTGTATTTTGCATAATAGAACCCCACAATGGCTCCATGGCCTCCTCTGGATTTGCTCCAACAGATCCACACCCTCCCTGTGCTGAGGATCCCGGGATCCAGGGCTCCAGGCTGGGTGTCAATAGAGGCACAGAATCAGGCACCAAATGAGGTGTCTGAGGCAGGAAGGAACCTGCCAGGCCTTTCTTTTGGAGCAGCTTCCTCCACATCTGCCTTTTCACTCAGTCTGAGAAGCTTCAGAGATGCTGAATGAATGAAGAAATCCAGCTGAGACATTTAGAAAACCATGACTATAAATATTTTCACCTCTCAGTAACCTGGAGTGCTGGGCAACCTAACAATGGTTAAAAGAGGTAAATTTTGCTCCCCTTTGTACACAACCCTATTGATTTCACATTCTACACTTTAAGAAAGTGCTGAGATCATTATGTGTCTTTTAATAGATTTTGACTCCGGAGACAAACATGTTGAGAGCTGTCATCACCAAGATGCCTGCTGTCATTGTGCCATCTTCTTGACCTAACGTAAGGAAATTCATATTTAGTGAACGAGGAAATTACTTTGGGTATGTATCATTCAAATCCTTAAGGATTATTGGCTAATTAGGAGCACAGTAATGTAAATTTGCCTTGTGTCAGGTTTTCAGGAACAGTAAAATAACATAATTAAGCAGTGAGCAAAGTAGATCATTTAAGCTACTCCTCACTGACAAATGTATATGATGTCTAAATATACCATGGGCTTCTAAACTAGTAACTAATGAGAACTGACTGGAAAGTCTAAAACAATGGTTTCAAAGAGAAATCGAGTATGTTAATCCAGAGTAAATAGCTCTAACTTGCACTTGGTGGCATTTAGGAGGAGGAGGGGGATGTTTTTAGCCTCTCTGGCTGCCTGCCTGTGTCCCTGGCTCGTGGCAGAGGTGCACTTTGAGCAGCAGAGCCAGCCCAGACCCCTTCCTGCTCCATTTCACAAGAATCCTGTGATTCCGTGCAGCTGCAGCAAAGAGGAAAAAAAAAAAAAAAATCTCCTCATGGAAATTCAGCACAAACCCAAACAAGGTCTTTGCATATGCAATTGCATGCGTGGTTTGGGTTTTTATAACCTGGTTCTTCTTTTTTCCTGCTTTGGTTCACCCTCTGTTTGCTGGGCGGTGACTTTGCGTGACACACACGACCAGAGCCCTGTGTGATCTGGTACATGACCCTGGCTTTGCTTCTTGTTCCAGCAACCCTGGCTGAAATCAGTCCCCGTGAGGGTCTCTGTTACATCAGGACAGTGGCACGAGGTGGGGAAGGAAGTGACACGAGCTGGTGGCAGAGAGCAGCCACCTGCAGAGGATCCTCACCTCCCGAACTGCTCCCAGCGCTCCCACGAACCGCAGAAAATTATTCACACAAACTGCACGGCCAAATCCTCCTCAGCCCCTCCTTGGAAACATTAATATTTTGAAGTGCAGATGTTTCAGTTTAATATCTGGCCCTCAGCACTGCAGCAGAGGATGGGTGGGTACCTCATGCAGGAGTGGGAACATTTTCAGTGCTCCACCAGAGGCACGTTCTGACCCCTGTTTCTGAGAACCTGCAGCTGATCAGCTCCGTGCCTGAATGAGCAGCTCCCCAAACCAGGCACAGGCTGAGGATCTCTGAAATCCTTCAGACAAGGACTGCTTTCTGCTCACTATCCCCTAATTTATCTCTGGTGCTCCTGGGTGTGACAGTGCTCCCAGCCAGGGCCGATGCCATCATCACCATCTTCCAGACTGGAGTCCTGGCACGTCCCTTCTGGCTCAGCGTTTCGGGTGGCTGCCATCATCATGTGGTGAAGAGCTCATGGAAAAACCCCTCTTGGTGCTTCCCCTTGGGACAGCAGCTCACAGGTGGAGCTTTGCAGGGAGAATTGCAGGGTTTCCTGGTTTTCCCACTCACAGCTCTCTGCCTGTTCACTCTCACCCTTTCCTTCCTTCTCACACCAACCTGGATATTCCTGCCTTCTGCAAAGGGCTGGGATTGTGAGATCCAGCTGCAGCCATGGCACGAAGCAATCGTGCTCCCTAATTTATAGTGAAGGTTTTCACAATTCCAGCACTGGGAATAGATTCAGGACGCAGGAGGGGGTTGTTGTCAGAGCTGCAGCTTGGTGTGAGGCACAGAAGAGGTGGGCATGAGGTTGCAGAGCCACCTTGCACTGAGTGCCCACCCCTGGAGGATTTAAAGCTGCGTGGATGTGGCACCTGGGCACTGGGACAGAGGTGGCCCTGGCAGTGCTGGGGAATGGTTGGGGTCGATGGTCTGAGAGGGCTTTTCCAGCCTCAAGGATTTGTTGATTCCATGGTTTTTTCCACTCAACCACCAGACTTGGATACTTTAGAAGATGGGACACCAAGAGAAGTGCTGGCGTTTCCTCTGACACACTTTGCTAACCAGAGTGTCCAAATTCCAGCCTGATGGGCACCAACACTCAAACGTCCACGAAAAATCTAAACCCCAAACACTGAACCTCTGCTAAGCTCAAAAAAAAATCCTGCAATTAAAAGTGTTCAAACTCACCCTGACTGCAAACACAAATAATTTAGTTTGGGTTCCATGCCAGAGCTTGCAATTACATTGAATAAGTCATTTACAACTCTCTGCTAATCAAAGAGATAACGTGTAGAATAAGTGTTTCACAGCAATTAAATCTTTTTTTCTCCCATTAACTAAAAAAGGTTATTTTGCAGCCCCTTTGTGCTGAAATGTAACAGCACAAATACAGTGCTTTGTTATCAGTTTAAAAATTGAAACCTCTGTGCATCCTTTTTTTTTTTTTCCTTCTGGATTCCAGTTAAGTAAAATTGCCTTTCATGAGAAATGCTTGCAAATTATCAAAGACTTCCTTTTAAACAAGCTCAGAGAGTATGGAGCAAATGCCTTCCTTCCAAAGGAAATTATTCTTGGACAAATTAAAAGTGCCAAATATAAGTCAGTTTTTATTGGGAACAATTCTATTATAGTTTGTAATAAAGGAAAACTAAAAAACATGCTGCAGCATCCTTGGAAAAGTGGAAAGTATTTTAGGAAGATCGAGAGCTCTCAGCCTCCTATGATGCTTATTAAAAACTACTTCCAATGAGATGATTAGGGAGAAAATTGTCAAGTAAGCAGAGAAAAAAATTACTTCTCAGCCTAATCAGTGTATCACAGAATTAGTCCTTTCCTCCTTTAGAGATAACATCCAGCTATGGGCTTGTCACCACAGATAAAGGCTATTTTGATTTTATACAGGCTAGCTGTTTTAAATATTCATTTTCATAAAAAGGAAAACAATTTCATAGCTGAAACCTCCCCCCCCCCCTCTTTCCTGGCTCCTCATTCCAGCCCAGAAAAGGGCAGTTGTCACCCCAAAATGAAGATATTTTTAGCTCTCTGTGTCTAATCGTGGTGAGAGCCAGTAAAATAAATCAGCGAGGAGTAAAAGTAAAATTTGCAATAACCTGATACTACTGCCTCATCCTCCCACATCTCAGGACATAAAACTTACTGTCAGAAGAACTCACAGCACAAGAATTAATCAAGGAACTCTTAAAATACTCCAAGCACCTTCCTTCTGATGACTAATTTGCCTTTCCTATTGCAAACTACTAATTTTTTACCTCAATCGATATGTACAAATATACCTTCCCATCAATCACCCGGGGCAAGGCCAAACTTCCACTATTTATGTAAGACTGACTACAAGATGAAACAAAAATTGACTACAGCAAACCTGGGCTGCCGTGACAGCCCCGGAGGGAGGGAGGGAGGGAAGGGGAAGGAGGGTGGGAGCAGGTGGAGTGAGCACCTTGGGAAGGAACGAGGGGCTCGCGGGAGAAAAAGTCTTCACCTGGCAAAATCACGGGGTGGGAAAGTCAGGGGGTGGCAAAGCAATGGAAAGAGCCCCAGAGAATCTCTTAGAAATGCCCAGAAGTCCCAAAGGAAGAAGTTCAGAATGAGCAGGAAAAAGGGAACAATAGAAAAATGTCTGAGGTGTAAGAAAAGTGCCCAGAATTGCTCTGTGGAGAGAGGAGAGGCCAGAAGAAATACAGAAATAACTCAGATTGAATGGAGTGACCACAGCAGAACCCAGCAGGATTCAGGGATGTATCAGTCAGGGAGATCTTCTCTATCCAGCTGAGCAATCAAGGATTGAGGAGGAAACCCGTGGAAGCATTTGGAGATGGAAAGAGCCAGTGAAGCAGCGCTCGCAGGGAGTGGGCAGGTAAGGACAGTTCCACCCGAGGCAGACACATCCTGAACATCTGCAGACAGCTGCCAGGCACCTCCTGACTCCATGGGAAAATCCATGGAGAGCTCACGGAGCTCCAGAGCAGCCCAAAAGCTCGGGCTGACTCAGATCTGCCCAGAGCTGCTTCAGGGATGAGCAGGGCACCGCTCCGAACCTCGAATCTTGGATTGCAAACTGCACGGGGGCACTGCTGCACACACACACAAAACCCGAGTTCTTCCTGAGGCCGTGCCACTCCAAGGATGGAGAAACTCTACTCCAGTGTGAATTCTAAGGCTGGTCCCTGCCGAAGAGCTGCAAAGGAGAACAGTGGGAAGAGGCAGAAGTGGTCACTGTGTCTCTGCTCCTTTGACACGCTCTGCTAAGGAAGTGTTTTCACTGGTGAAATAAAGACAGTAAACAGGTGAAGGGATTTAAAGAGAAAGATGGGCACAGACTTTTAGTAGGGCCTGCAGTGACAAGACAAGGGGGACTGGTTTAAACAAATAGAGGGAAAGTTCAGACCAGATGTGAGAAAGATTTTATGGTGAGAGTGGTGAAACACTGGCACAGGGTGCCCAGAGCAGCTGTGGCTGTCCCTGGATCCCTGGCAGTGCCCAAGGCCAGGCTGGGAGCACCTGGGACAGTGGGAGGTGTCCCTGCCATGGCAGGGGTGGCACTGGGTGGGATTTAAGGTCCCTTTTAACCCAAACCATTTGATGAATCCTTCCAGGAGCACCAGGCCTGCGTTCTCCCACTTTCCACCCAGGAAATTCCCTCTGCTTTGGCTGAGCTTTCCCTGGAGTTCTGCCACCTCTTCCTTACAAGAAACAGGATCACAGCAGCCTCGGAGCCCGATATCCCAGATCAGGTGAGCAGAGAAAGGAACCAGAGCAGAAAACAGCAGGACAAAGCACTGGAAACACAGCATGTGAATTCCCAAGCACTGACCTGGAGCAGAAGGATGCTGAAGCTTGGCTCTGCTATTTTCCAGGAGCAGAATCCATATTTTACTGATTAAAAATGACTTAATCACCAATCTAAAGGCACTTTGGGCATAAACTCCTTCAGTGACCGTTCCAAACCACACACACTGGGGCTGTTCAGACAATGCAGAGCAGTTTGTAGAAAGGACTGACAACAGCCCAAAATAAAGGCACACAGGTGGGAAGGACCTCCTGGAGCAAAGGGCTTTGGATGTGCTCAGTTGGGAAGACAAAGTTTGGCTGATGGACTTCAGCAGGACTGCACCTGGGAGAAAGTCACACTATTAAGGTTATAGATGTGCCTAATTACCTCGATGAAATATGGACCTATTTGTTAATTTAAGTGAGCAAAGCAGTAAATCATGTTGAATACGGTGGCACTGTGGTGCTGTTCTGACAAAAGTGGATTTTGTGTAGAATGAAAAATTTCAGGTCGGAGTTGAGGGCTCTCCCCATTCAGAGGCACGTGCACACATCTTTCCCCCCTACAAAAAGCATAATACAAAAGGTATTTTAAAAATAATCTTTAAAAATACCTTAAAAGTACATTCAGTAATAAACATTAAAGCCTGTGAGACAAGCAAGATATATATATATATATATATATATATGCATATATTTACACACATTTTAAAACTAGACAATACATTTCTCTAATCCTTGTGATGTAATTCAATTCAGTTCATTAAACCACGACTGAGAGTTTTAAATCAAAGAGAAGTTTTTAGATATTACTAAAACAAAACTATCAAAACAATACTGCAAAAACCAAAACAATAAGGCAAAAGCCCTTGTGTGGAGGGTTTTCCACACAAGCAGGAAAATCCTCCCCACTGCATTTCTTTTCCTCTCTGTCACAAAAAGGCCCCAGAGACTCTAAATTTGACTCTTGATACCACTAGTCAGATCAGTTTATTAATTAAGACAAGGAACTTATTGGAATTTACTTTGAAAGACCACACAAGGTATATTATTAGAATAATTCCTTATAAAGAATAGAAACAAAAAAAAAAAAAAAAAAAAAAAAAAAAAAAAAAAAAAGAAGGGTTTTAATTGAAATTCTTGTTATATTGGTGTCAGAGGAGGTTATTGCACCCACACTCTTACCTTACCCCACCCCTCTAGAAAGAAAAGGAGAGTTTTCTCAAGTTAAGGAATTTATTAAATGGAACAAAGAAAATAAATGGCAATCCCCTAAAATTATAACAAGAAAAAAAATTATAAAGTCATGGAATGCTTTGGGATGGAAGTGATCTTAAGACCATCTTGTTCCAAGCACCTTTCACTAGACCAGGCTTTTCAAAATCCCAGTAATTCCAAGTTTAAATTATTTGAATTATTCTCCTACCTTGCAGTGCATTTGGACACGCTCAGAGCAAACCAGACGAGTTTGATCAGAATGACTGATCTTACACTTTAAAAGAGTTTTGAATTAATTTAAATTCACAGGACATCTTTTAAATGCCCCCTTTCTTTATCAGAGGGGTGCCCACAACATTTAGAAGAAGCTCATGAGAAAGAGGTGAATACTGGAAGCGATGCCCTTGATGCCTTGTGAGGCTGCCCTGGAGCAGAGGCTGGGCAGAGCCACAGAATAAAGCAGGGATTTATTCCAAGGATCTCCTCATGGACCCACCTTGGGCAGCACCAGAGCCCAGCCAGGGCTGCAGCCAAGAGGAACCAAAATGGTCCCAAAATGCACGAGCGCTCCCGGGGGCTCTCACTGGGATCAGCTCTGCTCCATTTGCACCTTGCAGTTCATTGTCCCATTCCAGCTTTAGCCCAGGCACTCCCATCCTGCTTGTTTTTCTCTCTCCAGCCCACGCTGTTTGTGCTCCTGGGCTGAGGTTTGGATCATTTGTCCTTGGTGCCCAGCTGGAGCAGGAATTGTTTTGTCTCCCTGCTCTGTGCAGAGAGCTCACCATGCCCTGAGATGGAGCCCAGACCCACAGACTAAAGCAGCACAGAATGTGAAAAACAGAAAAGCTAAACCTGAGACATCACCCTGTGCTCACACAACTCCTGTGCAGGTCCTTGTTCCCCTCCTTTGGTGCTTCTCCAAAATCCCAGTCCTCTATCCCTGCATCAGCCCTGGCTGGGTGTGGCTCTGGGAGCAGGAGGAGAGGGCAGGGAAGGAATTCCTGGGCCTGGAGGGGATTGCACAGCAGCTCAGGACAGCTCAGGTTTGGAACAGCCTGGCTGGAATCTGCAGGTGGCTCTGCCTCGCTGTAGCTCTCAGAGGGCTGAAATTTGGGGGTTCCATCAGCTCCATCCTCTCTCACTGAGGGCTCAAACCGAACATTTCAACCATCTGAGAGAGAGAAAAAGCAAAGCCAAAGCAGCCTGAACCTAGGGAAAAGCTGATGATCCCAATCCCTGCCCACTCATTTCATACCCCAGTGAGAACTGGGTCCCCTTTTAAACGCTCAGGAGGCATGAGGGGAATTTTCCCAGGAATTTTGCTACTTTGGAGAGCAGCACCTCTGCTGGGGCTGTGCTGAGCGTGCCCTGCTCCACTGACACACGCAGCACCAGCCAGCATTGTGTCTAAAGATTATCAGGCTACACTGAATATTAATTCAGCCCTGTGCTTACAGAATGACAAACTCAATCAGTGAATTTATTGGAGACATATTTAAGAAGGGGTATTTATGGATTAGGCACAGATTTTAGAAATGAAATGGGAGACAATCTAACAAATCTATCAGGAATAAGATCAACAACTTAAAGTTTAAACCAATCATCTTGAGTATATATTTGAACTTGGATATGCAGATGTGGTGCACAAGTCCCAATGGTTCAGCAATACACTCAAAGGATCAACAGCCCTATAGACAGCTAAATTACTCGGAAAGCCAGGGAATTTATCAAACATGAATTTCAAAGTGGATTCTAGCCTGCAGGAAAAAATGGAAGTGCCCATTAATGTACATACAAAATAAATGTTGTCTGCAAGCTCATTCAACTATTTATTTTTGACACAGAACTGGCTAAAGATTTTTTAATTTACATAAAAAGGTACAAAGACTGCAACCCCTTTGATGGAAGAGATGGGAATAAATATCCTGCAAAAGAGGGTTTGTTTGTTTTCTAAAGAAGCACTAACAACCTCGCAGGTACCACACAAAGGAATCATTTACGCTCTTTCACATCTATTAGTGCATTATTTATAACTAACTCCAATTTGAGAACGTTGGCATTAAGTCTGTTTCTCACATGTAGAGGAAATTCTTACAAACTCATCATATATTATGGATGAAAATTGTAACAGCTACACTGAAACTGGTTAAAGCAGACACGCCTGAATTCCACGAACACTGGAGGAGGATGGAGCTCTTCCCAACTTAGGTACTGCCCAACTGTTTCTTTATTTCAGTGACTAAAGCAAAAAGAAAAAATGAAGTTAAATTTGTCCATTGCTGACAGAACCTTTATTGGAAAAAAAAATTTGCTTTAAGATTAAAAAAGAAATAAAACCCATTGAATCATCCACAGGCCTTTCCAAACTAAGACCCTGCTTTGATTGTATAAGGGGAGGGGCTGAGCATCATTAAATCAGAACAAATTACACATAAATTATACAGGATAAACCTATGGTTACAAATGTTAAAATAAAATTCATATTTCACCCCTAAATGAAATAATCTTAAATCCTCCTAACACCTTTAAGATGTGGCCTATTGCCCAACACAAACTTGCCAAAATTGGCATTCAGAAGAACCCTCTTTCAGAAGAAACTCATTAACTGTGTTGTAATTCATGGGATTTATACCTTCAGTCTTGTGACTCGGGGAGTATTTTTAAAGCCTCAGACACTTGAACCAGGTTGGTGTGTTGGTCTCTCAGCTTTCACTGAGGTTTAGGTTAAGTCTTAACTCTTTTCTGAACCAAACCCCACGTTAAGAAGGCTTGGCATTCTTAACAATATCAGATTTCACTCTTAGTTGTTAAAGCTTCGTGGCTGACAATGCTGTGTTGCAGAAAAATTGAATGGCAAATAAGTTTTTTTTTAATTCACATTCAAAATCCTCCTTCCATTCCAAACGGGATCCACTGGCCAAGATCTGCTGGAAGGCCCTGCCACTGCTTCCCCAGCCCCAGGCTCCCTGAGGCCAGCAGGGAATGAGACAAAACTTCCCAAAAGTGTAATTTAGCTGTTGAAATTCTTCATGATTTGGAGTAATTTGGCCATGCTACAAATGGTGTTGGACTTTAAAGTAGCCCAGTTCTTCAACTGCACTGAAATGGAGCAAAAGCAGAAGGAAGGGGGTGAATTAGAGCAAATATCCTCAATACCAGTCTGCACATCAAACCCACGTGGGGGAGCAGAACACTTTGCAGGACACTGCAGCCTCCTCTATGCAAGAGGGATTAAATCTGAATTAAAAAAAAAAAAATCACACAGGAGACTCTCATGATTTATTTGTTGTCCTCATAACCAGAGGATGTTTGCTGACATGTTAAAGTCCTCACCATAGTGGAAGGTGTTTGTATATAGGACCTGAGATGGAGAAAAAATGCTTTATTACTTTATAATACATCACACATAATAAATATTTGTTTAACAAAGCCTGCCTGAACTTCCTGCATTAATCAAAATTGAATGTGGCAGGACTTGTATGATTAACTCAAAGCCATATTCCAAATGATAAATAAACTAATATTAACCTTGTGTGTTCATTAATAATGCAAGTTCTCCATAGTTCACAAACACAACTGATACAGTTAATTGAAGGTTCACATTTGTAAAATATTCATAATTACAGTTTCAATGTTCTGTTCACTCAGGATCCAACCTAATAAAAATCACATTCCATGTGCTCTTCAAATTTAAACCCACCACTCCTCTTCGTTAGACTCCTGATGTGATGCAACATGGAAATAATCATTGCCTGCTCCTAGGGGAGCAGTTCTGGAATTCAGAAGTTCTGTCTCAGCAGAGATTTCACCTTTGGTCCCCAGTTTCTGAGACACTCACTCTGGTAGTCCAGAGACTTAAAAACTTTTTGGTATTGGCAGCTGCTCTGGGAATTCACCCTGTGCCAGGGCTGCCCACCCTGCCAGGGAACAATTCCCAATTCCCAATCTCCCATCTATCCCTGCCCTCTGGCAGTGGGAGCCATTCCCTGGGTCCTGTCCCTCATCCCTTGTCCCCAGTCCCTCTCCAGCTCTCCTGGAGCCCCTTCAGGCCCTGGCAGGGCTCTGAGCTCTCCCTGGAGCTGCTCCTCTCCAGGTGAGCCCCACCAGGTGTGCCAGCCTGGCTCCAGAGCAGAGGAGCTCCAGCATCTCCATGGCCTCTTCTCCAGCAGGTAAATATAATGTAAATGTAAATGCAAATTTAAATGAAAATATAAATGTAAATGTAAATGTGTCCTTTTAAAAACCCCACAAAAACCCCAAACAACAGTTAAAAAAAGCAACAAAAAACCACTACAAAAAAAAACCCAAAAAAACAGACAAAAAAAACAAGCTCGAAATCCTACAAAATAAACAAAAAAAAACCCAAATTCACATTTCTTACTCACAGGTGTTTTGGGAACAGGACCAGCAGAGTTTTTCTGCCCAGCAGCAGCTCCCAAAGGGTCAGGAGCCAGACTGACCAGAGGAGTGTCCGAGCTCAGCCTGGTCCATGAGTGGTCCACGTGCCACGTCCAGCCTGGCAGCTGCTTTTGCTTTTTTGACCTCCACAAGCCAGTTTTGCCTCCATTTATCCCATTAGGAGAATGAACAGCACTGGGAAATCCTCTGGGACTGGGAAACGAACCTGGATCAGTCCTGAAGTGGGCCAGACTTGGGAAGAGGTTTTAAATGCGTCACCAAACCCCAGGAATGACTGATGGCTCTGGGTGAGGGGAATCTCCAGGTTTCACTGCAAATATTCCCCTACACACCACCCAAAATCCTCTCTGCCCACTCCTCTCCGAAGTACAGCTTGGTAAATAATGTTAATGAACAATTTGGGCAAAAAGTGTTCGCTTTTGAGCCAAACTCTGTGGTTACTCTGTGCTCAGAAGCCAAGTGTGGAGCTGGTTATAAACCCCGTACACAACCTGTGGTGAAGCAGGGCCTTTGTGCTTGCAAAGTGCAAGCAAATCACACCTACAATCCAAACATTCAGCATTCTCTCTCCAGAAAAAAAAAATGGAATATTTGCTTTGAACCCGTGTGTTTTCTGCCTCTACGAATATCCCCGACAATAAATTCTTTCATGAGATCACTAATGTAAAAAGTTGTAAAGTGAGCAGCCATGGTGCCAACCCAAATGAGGCTTAAAATCTGAGTGAATACTCAGGTGGAAAGTGCTTGGGTGAGAGAAGCTGCCCAAAATTTTGGCTACACACTGTTGGTCTGGGCACACATGTGATACCCATGACTTTTTTTTTTTTTTTTTTTTTGCACGGACTGTCTTTAATGCATTAATTCTGTGAAAGTCATCACACCCATCAGCATCCAGAGCAGAGGCAGAAACACAAGTAAATGCCATCCTCACTGCACCATATTTTATGCCTTGTTTTTATTTCCTTGCCTTGCCTTTCAGTGTAAACAGTAGGTGTTGTTCTAAGAGGTCACTTTTATGTGCTGGTGCACCACTGAACTGTTTAGGTTTAAAATGACACTACTGTTTAAGACCCAGTAATTTTCAGAATGTCTGATTTACTGCTCTGGCACTCTATAAGCCTCATTTCATACCTCCAAGAATGAACTAGTCAAAGTGTTAAATAAACATGAAGTATAAGGCTTGTTTTCTTTCCAAAAGTGCAAGCACTGTGTTACTCTAATGATTAAATATTGTTCAAATATACAACTGAGTGACTGGTTTCACAGTCGATTCTTTCCCTCCGCTTCATTTTATGTATTAATTATTTTGTGTTCAGACAAAAGCTTTAATTAAGAAGCATAAAGAGTTTCTGAAGAGTGAAGAAGTAATGGTTTTATCTGCATTAAACTGATTATAAACAGTTATTTCTGAAGGAAAAAGGCATCAGGGACAAAAAAAAAAAAAAAAGAATAATAAAAATCTTAGCTAAGCTGAAATCTGTTAGAGATGGAAAGAGCTGATCCTATCCTACACTCCAGCAGAGGCATCCAGAGGGTGCAGGGCAAAGTAATCCCATTTACTGACCCCAAACGTTGTGTCCTGAGCCCCACAAGCCCCCAAAATGCCCAACATGCAGGAGCTCAGGGGTGCTCACCCCTGTTAAGTTCAGCTCTGAACAGGGGAGTGGAGGCACTGGTGCATCCTGTGCCCCCCTTCCCACAGCTCAACCCCAAAATCCCTGAGGGATTTCATAGCCAAGACCCTTGGGATGTATTTAAAACTCAGAATATTTAGCAAAGCATCACCAGCCGTGATGTGCCCGAGATACAGGAGAAATAGAGTTACCTCTTGTGATTCTGTGAATCCTAAAGAAAATTCACTGATGGGAACAGGACCCTAAACCAGGCCCTGGCTCCAACACAGCTTCAAAAGCCATTTTAGGCAGGAGATTAGTAAAACTTTTTAATGCAAAGTAGCACAGGTCATTAAATCCTCCCAAGGTCTGTGCCATAGCAACAACCTCTCACAAATCTTAGAAGAATCAGCAAGAGGATGAGCCCAAGAGGGAAAGGTGCACATGAGACAGCTTCAGTGAAATCCATCCTCCAGGAAAAGGGTTCCAGGCTGGTGCTTTCCGTGTTCTTAAACATAGGATTTGGAGAAAATGTACTTTTTTATGGTCATGTCAAATAAAAAAGGAAAAATATTAGAGAAGGGAGAAAAAGCGTTGAATAGTCAAATAGAGGATATTTTGAATTTTAAGGGCAAGACAACACATCCAATCTGTTTGCCATTGCAGACCTGATCTCAAACTCACTCAGGTTTGTTGGAAGTCATTCCTCGGCCTATAAAGCACTGGGTATCCAAGCCTTTTTCTGGGAATTAAAATTACAGGCGTAGAGTCAGAGAACATTACAGAACAACATTAATGGCCACTGTAATTCCTTCATTTACAGCCCCATTCCCACGTGCTGATAAATTTGCCAAAGCTCCTCTCAGCCTGACAAGCTCCCTTCTGGGTGGTGCCTTTGGCAGCCTGGATTTATTGGAGCTTTTGCCTCTTGCATTGATCAGCGGAGTTTCCAATCAGGGTGGCTCCCTGGCTGCCAGGAATCGCTCAGGGGGTGGAAAACATGGATAGGACACGTTTTAGGAGGGGGCTTGGCACTGCCTGCGTGGACTCCATCACCTCAGAGGTCTTTTCCTGCCAAAATCACCCTGTGATTCTGTGAAACAGAACCCTGGGCTGCCCCTGCCCCGGTGCAGCACCTCCAAACAAGAGGATGCTGAAGCTGCTCAATGGAAAATTTTCTAGAGTTGAAAGTAGGACTTGAAATTTGGCAGAAAATTGGCCTGTCAGTCAGTAATTTGATTTCTGGGCAGATTTGTGCAGGAAGTCAAGGGAGAGAACGAGTTTTTGGTTGGTTGATAAATTTTGGTGTGCCAGGCTCAGCATCTTTGCCAACTTTGTGTCTGCTCAGACCTAAACAAGAGCAGAGGAGGTGTAGAAAAAGTCTTGTGGTTTGCATCACAGATTACAGGTGATCCTTAAGGAATCACAGGGACCTTAAATCCCACCCAGTGCCACCCCTGCCATGGCAGGGACACCTCCCACTGTCCCAGGCTGCTCCAACCTGGCCTTGGGCACTGCCAGGGATCCAGGGGCAGCCACAGCTGCTCTGGGCACCCTGTGCCAGGGCCTGCCCACCCTCCCAGCCAGGAATTCCTTCCCAAAATTCCATCTAAATCTACCCATTTTCAGTTTAAACCCATTCCCTGTGTCCTGTCCCTCCATGCCTTGTCCCCAGTCCCTCTCCAGCTCTCCTGGAGCCCCTTCAGGCCCTGGCAGAGCTCTGAGCTCTCCCTCTATCCCTGTCCCCTTCATTTGAAGTCATTCCCCTCTCCTGTCACAACAGGCCCCCAGACTCCATCCCTCTGCTGCACGCAAGCCCAGCCCACTGGCACAAACCTACAGAGTTTCTCCTTCCTCAGATTTCTGTCTTGGTGGTCTGAAATCAGACCCTCAACGTCATTTGAATGTCGGGGCTTTGCTGCAGTTTAATTCCTTTTATTAACAGTCACATCCTGCAGCTCTGACACCACTGAAGGCAGAAGATCTGCGGGGAAATGTAGAATCAAGAGCCATAAGACACTGGGTTACAGTTCAGGAGAATTTGCAATTTAAGTATATGGTGGCAGAAAAGGATGGAGATGTGTTGTGAAATGAATCATTTCTCCAGCCCATCTGCAGGCTGGTTAATTAAAGCCACCAACATTCTACAAAAAAAAAAAAAAATCCAAAAGACGACAAAATACAATTATCAAGAGAGTGTTTCCTATTGTTAAACCAATTTGTAACCATTCTCCAACCCTTAAAAATAAAGGGACAAATAAATAATTAAATGAGAACAAGTGATGAAATTAATAAATAAATGAGAAATAAATAAGTTTTTAAGTAGGTATCCATAGCATTGTGCTGGTGCACAGCTGGTCTGAATGAGCTCAAGCACAGACTTGTGGCCTGAATCCTTCCTCTGAGAAAACCCCTAGGTGGTGGAACCTACAGTGATGCAAAGTACTTGTCCATGTAAAAGTGGAGATAATTCCACAGCAGAAAAATGGCAAAAAAAATCAGATCGATTGGGAAAATAATCGGATCAATACATTGTTCAATGTTTTCCATAATATTGAGACTTTTCTACAAAACACTCAGGAAAGAAACAAGTTTTGTTCCCAGCAAACCTTCCTTTTTCAGGAAGCAGCATCTGAAAAAATAAACAGGAAAAAAAAAAAATGCATCATAAGATGCAGAGAGTGCTGGGGATGTTATCCCAGGCTGGAAAAATCTTGGAGGGAAGTTTTAAGTGCCCTACCTGATGCAATAAAACTCCCAATACAGTGTGTCCAGAACTTTGTGCTCTTCATTTAACAAAAGGCAGTGCCACAGATAAATATCAGAAGAGATTTGTTAATGCTGCACTATTGGCAGCTAAAAACAGATCACGGCGCACTGGCAGACTGAACAACTGCCAACCTGTAATAAATGGATGGCTCAGCCTAAGGATTTACTGCCAGTGGGGGGAAAAGGGAGAGTGATGTGAACAGAAATAAACTGAGAGAATTGAAGAAAACACAAAATTTCTTGCAGGCTTCCTTCAAGATACAAATTGGTTGGCAAGAGCCAGGGGAGAGAAGGAGAAATCCCTACAAATCCAAAGAATGCTGTTGGGCTCCTCCTGTGCCCAGACCCCTGTGCTGCAGCAGCACCCATGGGCAAGGCGTCCCAAATAATGATAAAAAATATAAAAACTTTTTTTTTTCCTAGATAACAACTGTTTTAACTGGCTTTTCTGCCTTAATCATCACAGGCAGAGATGTGTAAATGCCTCACACAGGTGTGCAAGAGGATGGGCTAAATGGGAGAGACCCCAACACCCACGGCCAGGGCTGGTCCTTTGGACTTCTCTGCACCCTTCAGGCCTTGTGCTGCAAGGCTTTAATTGGATTGAAGGCTTCTCCAACTTTTCCAAAGGCTCACCTTCGATTTTTTTGGCATCCAAAGAGCCTCTTGGGACAAGAGGAACAGGCAGCAAGGTTCACCTGAATATGAGGAAAATCTTCTTCCCTGTGCAGTGACCAAGCACTGAACAGAGCCCACAGAGGGTGTGGAGCCTCCTCACAGGAGATATTCCAGAATTCTCTGGACACAATCCTGTGCCCTGTGCTCTGGGATCACCTTGCTTGAGCTGGGGTTTGGGACCAGGTGACCCCGAGGGATCCCTTCCAACCTGACCCATCCTGTGAGCTCTGTGTGCTGTGGGATGGATAGAGCTGAGCCTCTGCTCTAACGAGCCAAAAACTGCTGATGCGCCATGGTAAGTTTGAAAATATTCATCACCAAAGCACCTTCTCCAGAATTCTGTGATTTGGAATTGTGCTTCCATCATCACCAGCCTTGGTGGAGAAAGGTTTGGTCACAGGGCTCTGCAGGATGAGAGGGATTTGTGGCAGAGATGTATTTGTGGGCATATTCTGACTGTATTTTCTAATATTATTATAGAAAAAGCATCTAAATGGTCTGGAGAGAGGCCACCACTGACTTGAACCTGATTGTCCACTCACAGGGGTGTAATTGATAGAGCAGCACCTGCATAGAAGTGATAAAAGGCATTTTATTTTCCTACAGCATTAACTACCCCCATCAGCTGCAAATTTCTGTGTGGCCCATTGTTGATCCTCATACACACAATAACAATAATTTCAGGGCAAAAATTCAGGGCTGAAGGTATCAACCTGAGCTGAAGTCCTAGAGAAGAGGATCAGTCTATGGAGAGTCTGGAGCAGCACTAACAAGCCCAGCTAATTCTATATAGAACAGGAAGAAAAAAAAAAAAAAAAAAAAAAGGAGAAAGTCAAAAAGAAGAAAAAGTTTCCCAGCAAACTGAAAGATATGAACTTGATAATTACTTGGAACCAAATTAATATCAGGATGGCTGCCATTATTCTCTGAGGACAACCATTTCATCTATTGTGCAGGTGTACCCTCCAAGAGTGGATCATGCTGATGAAAGACTGAGAGAATTTCAATGACACCTTGAGGGATCTTATGAATAAAATATCAAAAAATGGACATCTCCTTTGTATAGGAAGATTTTAATGCAAAAACGGTAACAGGTTTATAAGTTACACCAAGAAAATAAGGAAGGTTTATTCTGTCTTTGGCTGGAGACAGACAGATATTGCCCAGTCAAAGTTTTTCATAACCACAAGAGACTCTTCTTTCAAACACTCAACGTTAGCTCTGTGCTGGACTCTTCTAAGCAGATTAACAACACACTAGTAAACCAACAAAACTGAGAAGTGACCCTTTCTCCTCCAAGCCCTGAAAATCAGAAAACTTTCACAAGAAAACCGCTTGCACTCGCAGTCAAATCTCCACAGGGCACGTTACAGAAACAGGAAACAGAGAGCAAAGCACGGCAAAAGTGGATTTATTACAAATTGGAATAATTTCCTTGTCCTTAAGGAAGGAGAAAACAGTGATGTAGGGGAACAAACTTAGAAAACCTACACCCAAATTAATGCTAAAGACATTAACCTGGCTGAGTGACCTTTTGCATGCCAGAGTTTTCATCAGTGTGTCATGCAGAAGTGATGCACGTCATAAAACCATGGAATTCCACAGTGGTTTGGGTTGGAAGAGAAAAAATCACATGATCACACAATCAATAAGATTGGAAAACAGTCCCAAGACCACTGAGTCCAACCTGTGGCCAATCCCCACCTTGTCACCCAGACCAGAGCACTGAGTGCCACATCCAGGTGTTCCTTAAACACCTTCAGGGATGGGGACTGCACCACCAATTCCCCGGAGAATCCATTCCAAGACCTAAAAGATCATCTCATTCCAACCCCCTGCCATGGTCCAGGTGGCTCCAATCCCCATGGCCTGAGGCCACGGACACCTCACTGTTCCATTCAGGGAGGGACAGTGACACAGAGGGCTTTGCTGAGGGCTGGTGAGGGACAGTAGTGCTGGACAGAGGGAAAGTGCAGAGCAAAAGGCCTTGGGGATATTTTGGGTTGGTACAGCTGGGCTGGAGAAGAAGGATCCACAGTGATCAGGGCAGGACAGGAGCCAGGTAGGGAAGGATGCTAATTGATGCTAATTGAAGAGGAAGGACAGCTTGACATGAGGCCATGTGGAAATCAGAAGCCTCTCCTGTTGAGAAGAGCAGAGATGTTCACCTGTGAACCTAAAAGAGCCCTCAAGTGCAATCCCCGTGGCCGTTGTGAAATTATCATCTGCCACCACCTTCCATAAGGGCTGAAACTCTGCCCCTTCAGTGGGGGGGAGGACAAGATAGGAAGGGCTGGAGAGAAACTCCCACAGGGCATCCTGGCACAGCCAGCGTGGGATGGGCAGTGAGAGATGGTGCTCTGGGACCAAGCCCCACTCACAAGGGACACTCTCCAGTGTTCCCTCTGGACACCTGGGGCAGGTGCACGGGATGATGGCAAGGAAAGGGAGAGCCCTGTGAGGATGGCACTGGCCAGGGTACAGAGAGGAGTGGAAAGCCATGGAATCACTGCCAGGGCACTCAGGAACCACAGAGGGCAGGGGAAACGCTGCCCCTGGCACCACCAGGGATCTCTGCTTTAAGGTCACAGTCAGGGCAGTGGTCACAGGGTGCCTGGGGAACACTCCCAGGCGCAGGGTGGGATTGTTGGGGTGTCCTGAGCAGGGCCAGGAGTCGGGCTGGATGATCCCTGTCCATCCACCTCAGGATATTCCACGAGCCTGACTCGTTTTCCTGGATGAGATCACCTTTTCCCAACGCCAGTAAAACCCCAGGTAGCCCAGGAGGGGCTGTGCCTCCCCCTGGGATGCTGCCCCAGGCCTCGTGTGCTGCTGGGCCCCTCAGCATGGCACAGGGCTGCCCATCTGCGTGGCAGAGCCTTGCCTGGCAGAAGCTGTGGAGGTTCAAGGGTGTTTTCACTAGCACAGCTTATTGGGGACTGCATTTTCTCCAGGGTACAAGCCAAGCTCTACATCAAAGCCTGATTGAGCAGAAAATATGTGCTAATGTTCACAGCAGTACTCTATTATAGTATAAGTATGCTTGTAAATATTCACTACATGTTATTACGCCATTTGAACCAAGAATATTGCAGGGTTAAAGGTCGGCCCTAATGCTCTCTCAGGAGGCAGCAGTTTTGAATATAACCAAATGGGATAATGGTCAGGAATACCCAGAGGGGGCAATGTAGCACATCGTAAAGAATTGTGCTGTGAGTTTTAAGTTTTCAGGACAACAAAGATGCCAACGAGATGGCTCATAAGCAGTCATTATTAATGGAATGACAAGGGTAATGTTAAGCAGGATGTCTTTACTATAATAAATCTTGTCCCTGCGCCATTAGTAGTCCTTACAACTGCAAATAGCAGTTAGGTTATAACCTAACATGGCAGAATTTTATCCTCTCAATCTCTAATGTATTTTATAATGCTGTTAAAGTCAGGGATAGCAACTGTTTAAGCTCACTTAATCTGTGAGAAGTTTAAACACGAATTTTAAATGCGAAATCTGCTTTGATAGTAGTTTCTCTTAATTAAATAGATGAAGTAGCTTTTTCTAAGCATACACTGGGCTGTACTACAGGGTCTGGGGAGCACTGGTGAATTTAAAACATTAAATAATTTCCTTCAAATGTAACTCTTGCATTCTAAAAATATTGACAGCTTTTATCTCAATTTTAAAAGCTATTTCTAAATTAATTTATGGATTCTTGTTACAATACTATGATTTTCCAGTTTGGAAATAAATTGCTATTTTTTTTTCCTTGAAATGATCTTGTTTGGGCAGATAAGAGATCTTCTCTTCTCTTCTCTTCTCTTCTCTTCTCTTCTCTTCTCTTCTCTTCTCTTCTCTTCTTTTCTTTCTTTCTTCCTTTTCCTTTTCCTTTTCCTTTTCCTTTTCCTTTTCCTTTTCCTTTTCCTTTTCCTTTTCCTTTTCCTTTTCCTTTTCCTTTTCCTTTTCCTTTTCCTTTTCCTTTTCCTTTTCCTTTTCTTTTTCCTTCTCATTTCCAAATTCTGATCACAACACAGAAAAGAAAATCAACAACTCTTTCCAAAAAAATGTCTTAATTTCAGATTGACATTTTATGATCACTTTGAGTCTGATCCAAGGACAATACAGAACTTTCCAAATCTTTCTTCAAGTCATTGTCAAAGTAGGGATATGATTTTAAGGACTAAACAAATAAATAAATAAATGGAATGGTATTACAGAAGAGCAATTATTCATCTTAACATATCAAATTTGGCTATGTTAAATGGATACTGAATCTTAGCTAACCGTTTTATAAATATTTAAACAGCTTCACTGCGAGCTATCCATTTCACCTCCTTTGTTTTCCTCCTGCTGGTCTCCCAGAAATAGCTGTGGAAAGAACCAGCTCCATCAGCTCAGGGTGCCACTGTGGCAGAGCCGGTGCTGCTGCGGGATCGATGGAACCCAGAGTATTAACCAGGAGTCAGCAGAGTCTTAATCAATATCATCCAGCCCATCTCCAACCACTCTGGTGCTCAAAGCACTCCTTGACAGCTTTTCTCTTGTGACAACTGTCAGGAAGGCCACCGAGCTTCCACGTGACTAATCTGGAGCTCAGCAAAGTGAAGGGATCTCAACGGGTCTCGCACAAAGCCCACCAATGTTCAGGATGTATTTCACCTGGCAACAAAATTCTGTTATTAAATAGTTGGGTATGCAAAGGACTTAAAGAGCCAAGTGCAACGCGGGAAAGTCCCAGGGATAAGGAAATAGCTTCAGCTAGAAGCTCTGTTATCCCTAATGGCTGAGGATCACCTTCCCCCAGTGATCACTGTGTCAGGAAGGTTCAGCTCCTCCCACTGTAAAAGATCTTCATTGTGACCTTTATTTTTAGAAACCAAAAGAGCAGAGAGATGTTAATGCCCCGTTTCTTCACCCAGCTCCTGGCACTTCATGGAGCATCTCTCAAGCCCAGATGAGTGGCCAGGGCCCAGGAGAGCCACAGGACCCACATCCTCCCTGTCTCCTGCCAGAACAAATCCCCCTGGGGACAATAAGACATTTGCTTTCCTCCACAACAAACGATGGCCACACCATCATTCTGAAAGCTTTGGGTTCAAACCATGGCAATATATCAGGGCATATGAATGTAATTTTAAGGTTTTTTTTCTTTAATTTTCCAAAGTAGGACGCACACAAATAGCACCAGCTCAATACCCTTATTGAATTGCCAAAGAAGTCGAGCCATTTTAACATCAAGGACATGCTACCAAAGCACACCACAAGTTCGGTGCAAGCAGCAAATAAAGGAATTTGGCCACCTAGAAGTGATTTCCAGCAGGCACCATCGCTCCCCAGGTTGTTAGTGCCCCTCTCCCATCTCAGGGAGCCCATGGCAGGTGTGGCAGGAGCAGGGACACAGCCCTGGATTCAGCAGGAGCTGCGGATCCTCTTTTCCCACCCAAATGCAAAGCAGAGCTCGGAGTGCTCGAGAGGTCTGCTCTCTGGTGAGGTTCAACATTAAGATGTGACAAGCTCCTTATATACAAGAGGATAAATGATATGCAAAGTCCATACTCTTTGTTCTGACAAGTGTCCAGAGGGAAAATTCTGGAGATAAAGCTGTAGCTTTCTAAGGCACCGGGGTAGGGTGGGCAGAATGAAGATTTTATCAAAGAAGTTGAGCATTGAAACACTGAAAAACACCACATTGCTTTCTCCTGCCCCTTCCCACCCCCATCAGTGGCCTGCCCTTACCTCCCACAGCAATCCAGAATCATTCCAGTCCATTGGGAGGGGCTTTTTTAGGGTTTTTGTTTTTAAATATAACTAAATATATATAGGAAGAGATCACCACACAAAGAGGTTTTTTTTTTCCCCTCTGAGGAGAGACTCAGAGGGAAGAGCTGGGGTTGGCCCTGCCTGGCCCTGGTGTCACCTGGAAAGACCAGCCTGTGCTTCCCAGTGACCAGTGCTGGGGCAGGGATTTCACTGAAATCCCTGCGATGGGACAGAGGGGGAGAAAATAACAGACAAATTCAGGAAAATGGCTAAATAAGGACTGGAGATGTCCACTGGGGTGTGAAGGCTTGGATATGTCCAAAATTCCATCCAGAAAAGAAACCAGCGCAGATTTTTACCCTGCTCTGTTTTAGCAACGTGATTCCTTTAGGTGGATAGATAGAAATATATCATATATTTCATATATTTCTCTCAATATATAGATATCTATATATACATATATAGATATATAAAAATATATACAGATATCTGTATATTTATATAAAAATTTTTATATATTTTATATTTCATATGTAAATACATATATTATATAATACAATGTATGTGTATATGTTGATATTTTACATATATAAATATCATTATCTATAAAATATGTAATATTAAGTGTTATATAATATGATGAACATAACATATACAGTCTCACTCCAGAGACAACAATTCTAAAAGCTTCTCCACTTGTGCTGTGAACGCTGCAATTCCCCACTGCTAAACTCTGTTGGACTTACAACACATCAAAAGTGAGCGCTTATTGAAATAAATTTGGGCATTTTTGTGGCTGCCCCATCCCTGGAAGTGTCCAAGGCCAGGCTGGATGGACCACTGGAAAACCTGGGCTGGTTGAAGATGTCCCTCACCACAGCAGGGGTGGAATACGAGGCTCTTCGAAGACCATTCTGAGATTCTGTGGTTTTACAATTTCTGAATTAAACCCAGGGATCTGTAATACTTTTGTTGCCCTTGGGATGATTTTGGTAGCAGGGAAGGGATAAATCCAGATGTAAAAGAAACAAACTGTTGATTAAGAGCTCAGCGTGGTTCTTATGTAAATATGATGTAAACATTAAAATTCACCCTTAACTCTGTTTACCTCCAAAGTGTAGAGCTCATCAATTATTAGGCATTGTTTTAATGCACACGCTATGCCCCCATAATAGGGCAATAAGTCCCAAAGACTTATGTAAAATATCTCTTTTTTAATCATGTCTAGTTTCATAGACAAAAGTAATCACTAAAAAGCCAGTGGCTACAAAAACTGCAAACAAAATGAACCTTTAAAAGCTAATGACTTAAGGGTGATTTTACAGACATATAAAGTATGTTAGGAGCTTACACTATTTGTCATTAACACATATTTTGAAAGCTCGGCTAATATAATGTGACACAAAATTAGTCAAACACAATTCATGCAATATTGTTTAATTTTACTCCTCATTTAACTTGGTTTTAAGCAAAATCATTATGTCACATGATAACGTTCACTTGAACAAGAAATATTTTATAATGGTGTCTGCGTTTCGAAATGAGTTATTAGGAGCTACATGCTGAACACATTCTTAACTATGAAAACTATAAAGCTAATAGCTTCATCATATTTTGACAACATCTACATACTTTATGCATTATTTACAAGAAAGATATAAAATGAAACTACTGAATATCTCGCACCATACTTCACAGTCATAGTTAACTGGTTAAAAATAAAACACATTTATCTTCTGCCGGCTCTAGATTTGCATAGGGATATTTGCATACCATGTTGCAATGTGCTCTTAATGTAAAATTTAACCTTTGTACTTTCCCTCTGATGTGGAAGGTATACTCATTAAGTTAAAAATAATGGTAAAAATAAGTCTGCTGGTGATATACTTTCCATGAATGATTCCCCTGAGTGGTGAGGAAAGGTAAAATGTGGGTGGGAAAATGTTTAATTGAATTAACTCCTCATTTCCTATATTTTTATTTCAAATTTCACCAGCAGAGCAATTGGAGCGGTATTTGTCAAACACACAGGTTCTACAGTGCTGGGGCTCTCAGTGCCCTTCCATCCTGCGTGAGGAGGTGCACTTCTAGGTGCAGATGGAGGCCTAAATCACAGAATTGTGGAATATCCTGAGCTGGAAGGGACCCATAGGATCATCCATTCCAGCTCCTGGCCCTGCACAGACACCCCAAAATCCCACCTGTGCATCCCTGGCTGCGCTGTCCAAACCCTCCTGGAGCTCTGGCAGCCTCGGGGCCGTGCCCATTCCCTGGGGAGTCTGGGCAGTGCCAGGGGGGGAAAGAACCTTCCCTGATACCCAACCAGAACCTCCCCTGACATCTTTTAATTGCATATCCGATTGCTGAGTGTCAGCACTGCAAAAGGACCGTGCCCCAGGCCAGCAGTGAGGAAAGGCTTTGTTGGAGTTGAACCCTGAGACAGAGTTTATACCTCTCCAACTTGCTCCACTTCTCTACAACACCTAAGTCCATAATGCCACTTTTCTCCCCTCTCCAAACAGAGTTACTTCTCAGTAGCTCCTAAAAGAAACAAAACTTCTAAAAAAAAAAACCCTAACTCCTAAAAGGAACAACCCTATTTTTGGCTGCTCCTCATTGGGGTGATGTTTAAGAGTTAAGATGTCACCTTTTTGTATGCAAAGTGTACCAATATCAGTGACCAGCAGAGCCTATGTCCCACCAGAGCTTTGTTTCATACTCTGAGAAAATGCAGATGAATCTGCTGAACGCTACACAGCAGTTCTGCCACTTAATGGCTCCCAAGCAATTAACGGCCACACCTTCTATATTTTGCTTTCCAAAAAATTCATGTGAGTACCTCCCTGCGATGCTGCTTCTGTTACCTGCTGCTGGTTCCTTCTCCATCCCAAAAGAAAACCCCTTTGTGTGAAGGAATTCTGCGTGAGCTGCTTACGCGCGGTAATTGGCCCATTATTTTTTCCCTTTTTAGGGCAGATCTCGCATTGGCGTTTCTGTGCGCTGACCCACCAACGACCTCCACCGTTGACCTCAAAGGACTACTTTCTCTTTTGGTAAGAGATAATTCAGTCTCCCTGCTCTGCCTCCTGGGCACAGTCAAAATTATGTGTGGTGATTCTGCGGCGTGGGCTCCTGTCTGCTAAGGACTGAGCGAACACCGCGACATGCAATTAATTCAGGACCTCGGGATGGCCTTGAACGGCCCCTCCTCTACAGGGAACGGCTCCCGCCACGCCGCCCTCTCCCCACAGAGCCCTCACCTCTAATAAACATGAGCAGGAGCATTCAGAGGATATGTAAATGCATTAATTTTTTATAAAACCGGTTAGTGAGCACCCGGTGCCCGCCGTCAGCGCCATGGCCCAGACATGGGGCAGTGATGCTTTGCCGCCGCTGCGAGGAAGATTGGAGAGCCCCAGAAAGTTTTAACTAAATAGCAAAAGGCTAAATTTCCAGCCAGGAGCAGGGCAGGGATTCAGGATTGGAGTTCTACTTGTTTACTGCCTCATCTGGCCCTGGCGGTGATGGTTCTTGTAAAGATCCTCAGCGAGGTAAATAAAAGCGTGGAGCCCCAACAACGGGCTGTTATTGCAGCAGCGAGCAGAGGTGTACAGAGCAGGAAATAACTCTCCCAGGGATAAATTACATGTGATGAGGGCCAAAAGAATACAGCTCCTATTTCAGGAAGTCTTCCAGGCAAAAGCAGAGATTTGGCAGTTTTAGCGTTCCTTTCAAGACAATACACGTACACCAAAAACATTACTCTTCACAGAGTACCCCAGAGGCCTTTCCAATCATCTGGATGCTCGCAGTTATTCCATTCCCTCAAATTCAACACAGATCTTCTTTATTAATTTTAATTTGTCATCAATAACCTGACAGGCTCTCTTTCGGCAAGAAATACTGTATTAACTGTTTCACTCACTGTGGCAGCTATTAAAAATGTGATAATGATTAGCAGTAATGAGGTCAAATAGAATAATGTGAGTATAAGTTGCTACCAGCGAAATATATAACACAAGAGGATTTATTATGTTCACTTGCTGAAATGTAATTTAAAAACAGGATATTACCACCTGCTATGCTGGCTCATAGGGTTATCCAGATCATTTAAGCATTTCCTGCTAATATGTTTATTTGCTTCTGGCAGATATTACCACTACTGTATTTCAAATAACTACACTTAAAACAAAGTTAATTGTTCCTATCTCCTTAATATAAATATGATTATGTAAAGCGATGATTAGATGACTAGCTGGTAAACAGAATTATTTGAGCATCAGTATCAGTTAAGATAAAAATGGTGCAGGAATGTTGAGTGTTGTGGGCAATAAATCAGCTCTGGGAAAAGCAGATCTTCAGTGAAGAAACTTTGTGTAGGTGCTAAGGGGAGGTGAGGAAGGGCTGTGCTTTAAATATCAGGGCAAATTAATTGAAATATTAGAACTTTATCAATAGAAAATCTGGCAGATGCAGTCATTATCCTGTATTCTCTTAAAAAGATTTTGAATTTGGACTTCTTTGCGTTACTTTTTGTTGATCTAAATGGAATAATCCTCCGTTTTCACTGCAGCGACACAGAGCAATTCGATAGAACTGCAGGTCTGCTTGATCTGCAAAAGCTTTTTCAGATGGGGAAGATAAAGATTTAATACAACGACAAAAACAAAAAAAAAGCTCATTCTCATCTGTTGAGCTTTAATTTTGAGCAAAGATTACAGAGGTAGGCCAAATTCTGCTTCTGCTTACACAGCTTTAAATCCCCTGAATTAAGCCAGAATTCAACCTTAAACCCGTGAGATGTAAAGCACGACTTAACCTTCATTGCTGGGACTCCTGCTCCGTGGGAAGATGGGCTGGGGAGACTCAAGTCCTGCTGGAGGAAGGACACAACAAGAGGATTACTTTTTTCTGGGTATAAGTGATAGCTGTGCAGCATTCCCAGGTAATTTCTCAATGAGCAGGAAGGAGGGACTTGATTTTTTGGCAAGTTTTAGTCAGCAGTTTGAGATTGAGCTTTCGTTGTCTTTCTTGTGTTTGGCTTTTCAATACAATTTGTCATATGAATAATAAAATAGAGACAGAAGAGCAAAAGTTGTGGTGTAGGGAAGCTGTCAAGAATGGCCTGAAGTTGTGTCATGGGGAGTTTAAGTTGGATCTCAGGGAAAGGTTCCTCCCCAGAGGGTGCTGGCACTGCCCAGGCTCCCCAGGGAATGGGCATGGCCCCAAGGCTGCCAGAGCTCCAGGAGGGTTTGGACAATGTTCTCAGTGGGATTTTTGGGGTGTCTGTGCAGGGCCAGGAGCTGGACTCGGTGATCCTGATGGGTCCTTTCCCACTCAGAATATTCCATGATTCTATAGGAAGAGAGGATGTCACAAGTCAAGGCAAAATACACAATCACAAATAGACATTTTAGAATATGCATTTATACTTATTTATTCTATTTAAACAGTTTTTGTTTTTTTTAATCTGACGTGTTTTTTCATGTTATCTCACATACACCTGTTGAACAAATCCATATATAAAGTGGGATTTCCTGAGATTTACATAACCTTTACTTTTTTAAAAAGCTGGCTTCAATGGATGGTGCTTTATTCCTGGCAAAGGAAGAACAGCCTGGAGTTTGAAGGCAACTCTGAATGTGAAGCTCTGAGCTGTGATTAATTATAATCAAGACTTTCCCTACCTGCATCTTTCCAACCACCACCAAAAACGCCACTGTTCATCTTCACTGAATAAACAAGACATGTAAAAATTATACATGAGACATTAGATGTTTATTTTGATAACATAACAGTGCAAAAGAAGTGGAATAGGAATATTGGGATAAAGTTCCTCCCACAGTATGGGAGCTTGCTCTGCCTTTTTCAGCACCTTCTTCCCAACTCCAGCACTGAAAGTATGAGTGTTCTGAGTGACACCGGGATCACTGGAAGCCCTAAAAACCATCACTTCTGCTCCTAGCAGGACTTTCTCCATGCAATAAAAATGAAAGGTTCCCCCAGTATGGGATTTGCGCCCTGTGACTAAGGCAGAGGGTGAGACCCAACCAAGAGAGGTTCAGCTGGCATCCACAGATAATTATTGGCTGGAGTAATTGGGCTCTGGAAGACTCTCCCCATGCGAAGTCTGCATTAAGAAATGAGGACCAAGCTGGCACTGCCTCATCCCTGAGTTTGGATTTGTGCTTCTCCAAAAAAAAAAAAAAAAAAGAAAAAGGGAAAATTACATTAAGGAAAAGTAAAAAGAGTGTGAGGAAATTTAAAAAAAAAAAAAAATAAGAGTGAGAAGGAGTGAGATGGCTGAGGGCTGTTCCAAAGCTGAGTGATTGATAGCACCGCCCAGGGAAGGGCAGAGGGGCAAATCAGGCGGTGGCTCCTCAGCACCGCACATGCCAGGTGTCAGGAGGGCAATTCCAGGAGCTTTCCTTTCTCCTGGCAAACCCAGCCTCCACGGGGAGAGGCCTTTGGGGGCCTCCTGCCTCCCGTATCCATGCCCAGGTTCCCGCCAGCCCTCGGCGCTCCTGCTGCTCGTGCGACGTTCCCCCACCGCTGGCTTTACATCCCAGCTAAATTTGAATTGATGATGGGCACAGTGTTTGTAATCCTACATCAAGCAGCGCTTGTGTCTGGCATTTATTTGTCCTGTTGCTTTGGCAGCTTCTTCCAGAGCCTCCTCTCATCTGACATGTCAGGTCTACAATCAAAGAGGAATAGTGAATTCACTTTTACAGTTAGGCAAGCTGAATGCTATTACCCGTGTATTTGTCACCAACCTGCAGATCCCAGCCTCTAATCTGCCATCTGGATGGATGCTACAAAGTTAAGAGCCAGGGACATGCATTTCTCAGTAACTACCTGCTGTCAGCTATTATTTTAAGGATCCTGTGATTTTCTTTTATTTTGACTAGAAAAAACAAGGCAGCTGCAGTAATAAAAAGGCATATCAACTAGTCACTTCCTGGCAGATTTGTCACTGGTGTGGATACAGCAGTGGTATTTTTTGTTAGCAAATGTATACAGTAGAATATAGTATTGTAAATCTGTAGTGCGTTCTTCACAAAGGGAGAAAAAAAAAATCCCTTTTTAGAACCTTGTATACTAGTCAACAAAATAAAAAATGAAAACGTATTTGCTCTCACCTTATTGTGCACATGTATTATATTTTTCTTTTACAATATTGTCCATTGTGTGCAACAGACTTCGTAAATATCGTGTTTGAGTTTAAAAATTTCCATTGTCCTCCCGTCGTGGCGGCTGCATCCTCACTCACTGCCCAAGTCCCGGGCTGTAAATATTTGCTGAGAAGAATCAGAGGTTTTCTGTTTGGAGAATCTGGAGAATAAGATTAACTTTTCAATTAACAATTGAACAATTAACAATTTTCAAATTAATTTATTCTAATAACGCTTTGAAAAAACACGGGCGAGAAATGCGGTGATGGAAAAGTATCCTGGACCAAATTAATCCCCTGTGTGACTCTATTTCAGTCAACATAGCTGTATCAGGATAAAATTATAATTAATTGTTATTAATATGAGCATGAAGCAACTGATGAGAATAGTCTAAGAGTGAAAAAAAATATATATACCCAGTTCAGGTCCTGTGCTTCTACACGAGAACAAATTGTTCTACTTTCAAACAGCCATTTATCATCATTTTGGATGATAAAGGGATTGTTCTGCTTTTGCATTTCATTTTTCAGAAGTTCTTTGATAAAGATCCTGCTTGCAGCTCTCAGTCTACGGCTGGATTAAAGAGTCAAAGGACTTCTCATGATTTTTTCAGGATGTGGGAACCCAATTCCGGGGGCCTGGGGTGCCCCTGGCTGGTGGGACATCCCCTCACTGCTGCAGATGTGTCTAAGGTCAGCATCCCACACACAGCCTGTGACAACCCATCCCTCCCAGAGCCTTGTGCAAGGACCACAGGCCCTGGCTTTGCAGAGCAAATGCTGCTTTGGCCCTAAACCCGGGAATCTTGCAGCTTACTTGGAGAAAAGAAGGCTCCAGGCATTGTGGCCTTCCAGTACTTGAAGGTGGATTACAAAAAGGAGCTGAGTGACTTTTTAGATGGGCAGACAGTGACAGGACACAGTCAACATGCCAGCTGAGCCATGCACAGCAAATCCATTTAAGCCATATTTTTCCCTATTCTGAGTTTTTCCTGAACCATTTTTTCCATCTGATGAGTACTAAGTCCCAGAGGGTCGCAGCTAAGGGAGGATGAGGATGTGGGGACTCTCAGGGACCCTCATTCACCATTGCTGTGACCTTCATTGGGCTGGTGGTGGGTTCAAAACCTACTTATGGATTGGTTGAGGCCAATTTTCACTTCCTGCTGCTCCTTTTTCCTGCAGAGAGGCTTTTTGAAGAGCTAAAGTGAAGGAAATGATCTCTCGCTTACGGCTGATGGGTTCTCACTAATGATCAGAGAGCGCTGCGTACTTTGGGATTTGATTTTGGTAAACATGCCCAATTTAGATGTTTATTCAAAACATCCAAATCTCATCAGTCTCTGAGATGGTTCTGACAGCTGCAAAAAAGTGGACAAATTGCTGATGGTTGAGGAGCAATCAGAGTGTAGAGCGTTTTATGTATTAAATTTTAATAGTCCTTTCAGATGATTCAGAGCCACACGGCTCAGATCTCAAACAGCACATGGCATTACCTGGTTGCTGCTACTCTTGCCCTCTTTGTCTTCTTCCACTTCAGTGCCTTTGTTTTGTTTTCAATCAGAAAACAGGGGCTCAAGGGCTGGTGCCACCACTGGTGTCACCCTGCGTGACTCCGGTACCTCTGACACAAATTACAACTGGCCCCCCCAAAGAAACAACTCCTGGGAAGAGGTGATGGTGTGTTCCTCAAGCCTGAGACAGGCATAATGAAAAGGTTTTTAGGAGATTCTTTGTGCTTACATTTGCATATCATAATCAGTGAAAGTAACTTGAATACATTAAATGCAACCAGGTTTTGCTTGGAGCTCCATCCAGCCTGGACTTCAGCCCTTCCAGGGATGGGCCAGCCACAGCTTCTCTGGGCAACCTGTGCCAGGGCCTCACCACCCTTTTTAAAAATTTAAAACCCCTAATTAAAAAATTCCTAATCTAAAATTCCTAATTTAATTCCTAATTTAAAAACTAAGGATTTTTTTCCCCAATATGTAATTTAAACCTACTTTCTGTCCCTTTGAGTCCATTCCCCCTCATCCTCACACAAGATGCTCACTGGTTGGAGGACCAACCTCCACTGCTAACACAGCCCAGGATAAGCAAATTTCCACTCAAAATACCTAATTAGGTTATTCCCACATCATCATCCTACATCTCCCCCATCCCTGTGGGCACTGCAGGAGCAGCTCCACCTTGGCACCAATAAAAGGAAAAGCCCCATTTCTTTCTCTTGCTCTCATTCAAGTCACAAGTGACTCTCCAACTATATTTCAGCAACTAAATGAAAAATAAGGTTTAAACTGAATTCTGATAGCAATAGGATTAGAGCTGAAACACCCAGAGAACTGTGTAAACATTGCTGGGAGTATCTGTAAATCCGAGTGCTCTGTAAGTCAATCTTCACTCGAATGTGCTCGGGTCGGGCGCAGTTAAGATGAACTCAAGCTGGAAGTCTTGTCAGACTGACAGAGCTGAGTGCAGTGGATTTGTGCCCGTGTAACTGCAGTCAAATGTTGTCCCCTCAGCTCTCAGCATTCCTGGAGTGTGTGGGCTCACAGAGATGGTCAAATGCATTCAAAAAGTGCCTTCAACAGAAAACATCTGTTCTACAGAAGAAGCATTTTCTCCTCTTTGCCTAAACAGTTTTAAACCGTGGGGGAAAAAAACAAAAGGGTCTTTTCATATTGAAAAATTTCTTGGAAAAGCCTACATTGTTCCTGATTCATAGGATTTTGGAGTATTTTTCAGAAAAGTATAGAATTGAGTTTTCAAATAATATCTATTTTTAATCTTAGTTTGCCTAGAAAGCAGGGCAGTTTGAGACCTCTTACTCCCCATAAATAATACGTGGAGCACTAAAGGGACAGCTCATGAGCTCTTTGCTGGAAGGATCAGGTCTGAGCAGAGTTTTTGGTAAAACATTTGAGTCAGCAAAGTTCCTGGTGGGTCATATCACACAATTGACATTTAGGGGTGAACAAGAGGATGCATCAGGGGAGAAGATCATGGTTTATGGTTGGCCTCAATGACCTTACAGGACTTTTCCAACCTCTGTGATTCTGCTGGATTCATCTTTTTATTGAGGCCCATCCACCCTGAGAAGAAGAGAGGGATGGGCAGCACCTGCATTTGCCAACTGCCAAAATCACTTGGTGGTTCACAGAGGGGTTCAGTCCTGTCCATGAGGCTTTCCCAACTGCCCTGGGTTCATTCCAGGCAGGAGAAGAGCAATCTGAATGCTTTATTTATTCTTTGCAGAGCTGTCAAAAGATCATTCCTTCAGAGGGGGCGTGAGGGTTCAACTCCTTGCATGGGAAGTTAATCTTTGATATGAGAGAAAACGCAGGACTCTTTGGTAGGAAATTCTGCTAATAGATTAAAGGACTCTCCTGCAACCTTTTAAGGTTATTTATTAGTAATTTATTAATCCAGTTGGAACAAAACCGACTGTTGTTTTCAGAATTCATTTTTCAGGCTGCAGCCTCACACCAGATGACACTCGGGCGCCGGCTCTTGGGGAAAACACATCAAACCCTGGTTCATAATTTATGTAATGACATATACTTGGACACTGATTAGCTACCTTATCAGCCCTGTAATAAAGGAAGCATAACCCCTAGTTTATCATTCATTTATCTGAAGTCATTTTGAATAATATCACAAGATTGTAATGTAATCATTATGCTGTACAGCATGTGTGGGCCAGTACACTACACTGGCAGTGTCAGAGGACTGTCAGAGTTCATACTACTTAATTTGCTCACTTCTTACACATTTATGAAATTGGAGTCAACAGTCTGGTGGAGCAGGGATATTCCAGGCAAGAGACCTCCACAAATTGTTAACACAGGGTGTTCCATGGGAGGATGAAGAAGCCTGAGGCAAGATGAAAACAGGATTTTTGGTTGAATTTAATGGGTGGTCGAGGAATGGGTTGAACATCCTCCATCCAAAGCACTCGCTGGCTTTGCTGACACTTTGTGTACAAGGAAAAAGTTTCCCTTTAGTCATCTTAAAACCCTCTGCAATTCAAATTTGCTGCCTGCCAAGCTGGGAGAATTCCTGAGTTAATAATGGGGATCACAATGAAATCCACAGGCTGAATAAACACCTGGGTCCTGCCTCCCCTCAGCTCTGGGAGGGCAGAAGGCACTTGGAGGGGATCTTGGAAACCCAAGTGCAGCTCCATCCTTCTTCCCAAGGCTGCTTGGGGGTTTATAGCCAGCTTTCACAATATTTTACATTTCTGTTTGGGGGTCTGAGCTTTTGGGAATGGCGTTCATTCAGGGGTTTGGCTTTTTACCTTTTTCTAGACTTTGTGATCTAGGAGAAAACTTTGGACACAGCAACTGGTCGAGTCTGAAAGAATCTGGAAAAACCCCACAGTATTTATATGCATTACTATACGTTTATGCTGTTCTTATGGAATTCAGTGCTCAGCTTCCCGTTTTTTGAGTGCCTGAGGTGCACAACTGGAAGTCTGCAGCAAAACCCAGCAAGCCTCACCCAGGACACGGGGCAGAGGTGAAACACCAGCAAAGACGACTCAGTACCTGCTCCTCACCCGGGCTGTCACCCACATTCTGTCCTCTCAAGCCTTAATTTTACGGATCTGGCGGGGTTAACACCAGGTTAGCACCCGCGGATGAGAAATGGAGGATTTGGGGGATTTCCAGTGGCCAGGGCAGGCAGAGGGGCCTGGCCGGTGCCGTGGCAGAGCCGCAGCCCTGACAGATGAGAGGGGCTGATGGATGGAAGAGCTGGTGACAAGTTGCACTGGGATAATGATTGCTGGGCAGCAGGAGCCATTAGGGTGTCATGGAAAACCCCCAAGATTAATGAACAGCACGAGTTGGATAAGTAATGAAAAAAGGAAAAGGATGGGAAGAGTAGCATAATGTTTATTTTAAGATAGTTAATCAAAAGAAGCGAATAATTAAAGCTGCAGTTCTTTCCTGACACGAGTTTAGGGAAATTCTAACTGCAAAAAAAAAAAAAAATTAAATAGAAATAAAACATAGAGCTGAGTATCAGTGTCCCAGTGGGAAGAGTGGAAGGACCTCTCCAGACAGCCCCAGCAGAGTGAGGGGATGGATGACGAGAGAGTCTTTTCCTTCTGTGATTGCCAAACATTCCCTGCTCCATCCCTCCCATATAAATAATCATTCCACCCTTAGAGATTAAATGTTTACTGTAAAAACAATTAAATTTGTTTCTAGCACTTTTTAACGTACGGCAGTAAAATTGGATCATTTAATCATCAATCCTGCATCCAACGTTTATTCCCTAGAAATGCAATTCCAGCCACAATTTTATTTCTATCAGAATAAAAATATATTCCCCAGATTTCACCGCAGAAGCTCTCCAGTAAATTTTGGCACCTGGGTTCAAAGTTGATGGAAAAAGGAGGGATGCTCAGCAAATTATCTCTGGGTGCAGAAGAGGGGATGGGTCAGTGGGGGAGAGGGGATGACCAGGCCTTGCAGGGCCCTTCCAGGCTGCAATTCCTGCAGGGATCACACTGATGAAGATCAAATGATATTAAATGACTGGGCTTGCATCAAGCCCAGACTGAAGCAGATGAAGGAAAAAAATTAAAGGAGTGAGCGACGCCCTGCACAGCTGGAATAGCGACAGAACCGCAGGAAAAAACGGGAATAAACTTGGAATAGGGATCGTCAGCTGGTGCATAAAACAAGCCAGGCCCCTCTGAAAGATTGGAAATTTAAATATGAATGAAACTAAGGAAATTCTGCTTCAATTAAAAAAAAAATATTAATAATCCAAGAAACAATTCACACTCAAAACAGGTTTTGTTGGATTCTGGAAATTACAAATGTGTGAAATAAAAACGAACAAAGGACAAAGGCAGTAAAATGTGCAAAGATGCCATTAATAGCATTTAAAATACTGAAAAACCTTGCATCACTTCAATTTACAAAAAGCACACCTAAATTATAATGAAATCTGGAGGGGTTTTCAAACTTCAAACTTCAAAGGGCAGCCAAAATGAAAAAAAAAATAAAAAATCCCTTCTCATTTTCCAGTTTTACACCATAGCAAAGTTTTTCTTCCTAAAATAAGAAAGCCATTGACAAGTTTTGCCATAGAATGGAGTCAGGAATATCTGATGCCACTTCTGGACTTTCTGGTGCACAATTACTTTGTTTAAAATATGATATGAAATGAACTTTGTTCCAGTCTCTGTCCAATCTGAGTGTGTAACTGGACATTTGTTCCCTGGAGGCACAACAATAAAGCAGAAAAACTTGGTTTGGATGGTTAAAATGTTCAAAGGCCTGCTCAAACACAGGTAAATAAATTGGAAAATATTATGAATATTTCTCTCTTGGACTTTTCCATGTTATCACTCATGAAGCACTTCAATAACAAACTCCTTTTTTTCTGGGGATATTTACAAAAAGCCATTTGTCAAACATTTCTCCATGGCCGTGTTTGCTGCATTGCAAAATAAATAATGTAATCTGTGATGTAACTGCAGAAAGATGCAGAATTTATAAGATGTGATCTCGGCAAGGAACAGATATTAGACCACATAGTTTCAACATTTTTTTCCAAAGGTCTTTGGGAATGTTGTCAATACTTCTTGAGAGATGTAAGTGCTGCCAAGTACATCTGCCTGCAAATTGTGCCTCCACCACCTTTACCAGTCAAATCCAGGGAAAATCTGAGGAACGTGATGCAACTTCAGATATCATTTCTGCCACATGTCCCTCCTGCACATAAATAGCAAATTCTGGTGTTGCCCAGAGCTCTGAGAAGGAATTAATGTGTTCAGGTACTTTCATCACCTCCAGCTTGTGCCCAGACCAGTGCAGGATGATCTCCCATTTCCCTCCCCACTACTCCAGGATCACCTTTGCAGAAGGACTGGGGCCTCCTAATCCTTCTGCTCCCTCCCTGGGCTCTGATTGTTTCTCTTCTCGCCCGTAGATTCTCTCTCTTTTCAAATTTAAACTGGATTTTTACTTCTAATTGTCACTGGGGTTGAGCCCCTGTGTTTTCCAATGGAATATAAACCAGAATCACAGAATCATGGAATGGTGTGGGTTAAAAGGGACCTTAAATTTGACCCAGTGCCACCCCTGCCATGGCAGGGACACCTCCCACTGTCCCAGGTGCTCCAGCCCCAGTGTCCAGCCTGGCCTTGGGCACTGCCAGGGATCCAGGGGCAGCCACAGCTTCTGTCTCCAAAAATTATCCCAAGGAGAATGCACCAGAAAGCCCAGTGTGTCAGTCAGAGCTGGAAACCACCCCTAAGGTTAATAAAGGAATGTAGGTCAGAATTAGACACTCAGCTCCACTAATGTGAGAAGAAGCTGCTTCCCAGTCCTTATCCACACAAACCAGTTCATCCAAACATCCCCTGACAGTGTGTTCTACTGAAAAACCTCTTTTTTTTTTTTTTTTTTTACATATACCACGGTGAGATCTAGTTCCATTCTAAAAATAGTTCTCATCATTTATGCTCACATAAATTTTTACCTTCCTAACATCCTGTACCAAGCAATTGTCGGTCACCAGCCAGAACCATCTCTCCCAGCAGCTCTATTTTCCAGCAGCTGCTCAGGTGGTTAAAAAACCCATCCTTACACTGTTGACTTTAATTTACAATTGCTCATTTACCTTAAGTGACACCCATAATGCTTCTCACCGTGAGCCTGATGTGCTCCTGCTTCAGTGGTGAAAGCAGGGAATAGGTTTGGAAGTGGACATGGGAGCACAGCTGATAATTAAGGCTAGAACCAGAATTAGCCAGTTATTTACTATTAGTGATTTTAACACCTGCTCTGTGCAGTGCTGCAGCTGCAGATCCAGAAAGAAGCTGGATTACGAGGGCATCCTGTTGGCTGAGGGTGCATTTATTACCTGGTAGGGCTCTTTTGGACCAGGAATCCTCCTCCAAATTCCCAGAAATGCTCCTGAACTGCAGACAGCTTCATCCTACCTGCACCAGCACGCCGTGAAAAGCACTTACATCGTGCTACATCTATCACATAATTAATCCCGACATTACTGCACGAAATCTCATGTGAGATAATATTTTCCAGAAATGTTATGCTACAAAAAGGTCAAATATCATATAATTTTTTTTCTGCTGGATCCTCCTCTGAGCCGTGTTTACCCTAAGATATTAGGTTCCAGAAGGTAAAAAAGAACAATAACATTTGATAGTCCAGCAAATGGGGGTGGACTGAGTGACCTGCTGAGCAGCCACAGCCTGCTGGTGGCACAGGCTGGAGGAGTCAGGGAACATCCAGATGGGCTCCTGCAGATCCTTACACATTGTGGACACAAGAATATGTTGTTTCTCTTATTTATATTATTTATATTTATATTATTTACATTTATATTTATATAATTTATATATATTTATGTTGTTTCTTTTATTTTTATTTTTATATTTTTATTTATATTTTTATTTTTATTTTTATTTTTATTTTTATTTTTATTTTTATTTTTATTTTTTTATTTCTATTTTATTTGTATTTGTATTTTTTATTTTTATTTTTTTGGGATTTTTTTTTTGTTTTTTTGTATTTATATTTAAATATTTGAAAGCTGTTTCCCAGCAGAGCAGCCTAAAGGTGGGACACTGTCACTGGACTCTTTGCTCACAGACAGGGATGTCACCCAAGAAGAAATTCAGCATTGGAGTAGCAGAGGAGGAAAATATTCTTAAGAGATGTCACTCTTTGATTCTCATCTTTAAATCAATAGGAAGATCTAACTTCAGGCTGCACAATACTTGGAGTTGTTTCCTGTTCCAAACCACTCCAAAACTGCTTCACAAAGTTCCTCTCCAGGTAAAAGCCAGTCCAAGGCTGGGTTGGACACTGGGGCTTGGAGCAATCTGGGACAGGGGGTGGACCTGGATGAGATTTAAGGTTCCTTCCCACCCAAACCATTCCATGATTTTGTGATTGTACAATTCCAGAAAAGATGACAGTGACATTTATCTAAATTACTCCATTTCCCTCTCCCGTGAACCTGTGCAGAGCAATTCCTTTGGCTGGGAACCTTCAAACCATTGGCTCAATCAGCCATTCCCATTCTCTCCTCCATGAAAATGAGAAATGAAATGTACAGAACCAGAACCATCACCTGAATGTCCCTGTGATGCTCCTCCACGACTCCCATAAGTCCATACACCTATGGATTTACATGTTATTAAAACCTGCTGTGTTATTTGTGAACATCAGGAGGGAGCTACGGCTTGCAGCAGGTGAGGCAGAGATTCCTGATCCCATCCCAGCCCGGAAAATGCACTGGGAAACACAACCATGGGCATCTGCTCTGGGCTGGCCGTGGCACCCTCCCTCCTCCAGGGACAGGGATCCTTCCCTGCCCTCCCAAGGATTCTGCTCTGGAAAGGAGACTGAGCCAAGTGCGGTCCTGGGTTGTATTTTTAATTTATTTCCCAGATCTGATGGAGAGATCCGGAATGCAGAGGGAGAGAATTGTTGTGGCCTCTCGTCAGCGACAGGGGGATCTGGAATAAAACTCTGCCTTGCTTCTGTGGGAAGATGAAAGTGTTTTGGAAGCCTGAGAAAATGTCCCTTTCATTTCAGTATTGATTGGTCTTTATTGAACACACGCACTTCTGCTAACGCTGCCTTTGGTGGGTTTTCTTTGGGTTTGTTCAGTTTTTACTTCTTTCATGACTTCAAGTGCTTTTGACAGTAATTTTCCCTTTGCTTAACTCAATCAGCTATTGATAAAATCCAACCTGAGATGCTGAGTCCTTAAAAAGAACCTGTGGGGTTTTTTTTCTCTATTCTTTAAAAAGTACCACTGCCCATATTTACTGTGAACCATCTGTTACACGTCTAATTAAAATATATTTGTAATGAGCTTATTAGTGCACAGAATATGTCCTGAACAGGATGTCAGTCAAGAACCGATTGTTTGGAGAGATAAGATACCTTAAACTTCTATTAGTGTAACAAAACCATGCGCTGGTATTTTCATCCTGTATAAAAGCAAATTCCAAGAGGGCAGGAATTCACACACTTTTTGTAATAATTTCCTCTTCAAATGTGTGGCTGTTCCTTTCTAATATAGAGTCAGATGGCCTCTTATAATTGCAGTATCAAATCTTTGCCTCAGTTTTCAACTGCAGGTGATTTCAAATGATTAAAGATGCACAACAGGGAATAAACAAAAATGCTTACATGCAATTATTTTTAATTAGTATTTGGCTATAAAGTGTGTGCCTTCATAAAAAAGTCTGTTATTCACATAAACATCTGTTACCATACACACAAGGAAACACACTGTAAGTCTGTCATCACATCACCAAAACAGAATATACTAAGGAAGGCTGGACAGGAAAGCCAACACTTTGAGTTTTTAAACAAAAGATATAAGCATAACTGCCAAAACAGACACTGCACCACACCTTTCAATTAGCGCAGCTCACAATCAAAGGAAGAGCTATTACCAATGGAATTATACTTGAAAATGTTAAAATAGATGGAATTATTCTTTGAAAACAATGGAATCTGTAAGCACAAGACGATTTCAAACTCTTTACTAATTTTGCACCAGCGAACATAATCAAAACGCTTCCTGTTTGCACAGTATCTCTGGGTACTCTTCTGACAACTTTTTTAAATCTTATTTTTGTTCGTTATTTAAGCCCTCTCAGAAAAAAAAAAAAAAAAAAAAAAGCAACAAACCCACCACCAAACCCCTGCTGTGGCGTTCGCCCATAAATAACCCTGCACTGCTCAGTTCTGGCCTCATTTTGCAGACTCAGGGACGCTGACATATTTTAAGCAAGCATGCGACAAACAGCGAAGTAAGAGAGATATACAGAGCGGTATAAATTAATACCACCACAATTGATAGGTGGAGATAAGGTTGCTCTGCGGAATACTGAGAATAAAATGAAGAGGAGGTGTGAGAGCACCTTGCACATGAATTACCGAATCGGTGGGAATTGCTGAGCTCTGCTGCGAGGAAGCTCTTGGAAACACCTCCAGCAGCCAAACTTAACACCTTACCTCCACCAGCAGAGAAACCCACAGCTTTAACCACCAAACAGCACAGCTCAGTTTGCATGGAAATAAAACCGATTGTTTAATTTAAAAAGTGCACGTGAGGGGCTCTGCCTGCTGCGCCTCGGCGTTACCCACAGCCAGAAAGGAAAAATTCCTGCTCCTCAATTGCGGCTCCGCTGGGACCAATAACCAACCCCGGCAGCAGAGCCACCCTGGGGGTGCTGCTGGTCAGGAACAGGGATGGAGGCTCCACCTGTGATCCTGCCCCAGCCCCCGACCCCTTAACTGTGTGCACAAATCTTCCTGCACATCCCCAGAGAGCTCGTGTGCTTCAAAATCCTTCCTTCACCAGCTCTTGACGAGCGTCCTCTGGGCCCGGCTTCCTCCTCAGACCAGCTCCTCTTGGCCCAGAGAGAAGTCAAAAGTGCCCTCAGAGTTTCTAATGGCAAAGATGACCCTCTGCAAGGAAGCAGACCCGAATCTTTTCCAGCTCCCGTTGATTTACAGGCCTTCTCCTGCACATCAGCATTTCATATATCTTCCCAAGTGTCAGAAATATGAAAGCCATACATTACACGCAAAGAATGGCCCAGTTCATTACTATCATTTTATTTATTTAACAAATACGGTATTTAATCAGAAGGAACTGACAGCTACAATTGTTTATTGCAATCATACAACACGGCAATAAATAAACATTGCACATTAAGTAGAAGGTAGAAGGATCACTGGAAACATCCCGTATAAAAAATCCTTCCTCAGAATTCCTCACTAACGGACAGTATTTGTAAATCTATTGACAAAGAGCTCCAAAAAGATGGAGCAGTAAATAAAACACGTGAGAGCAGACAAGGTAGGTTTGGCTTTCAGACAAGCAAATTAATTTCTGGGTTGACTCCAGAACAGAGCGACTTCCAGTCGGCTCTGGACTAGGACAGTCACATATCACACCCTCCCTCGTAAATAAAAGCAGTCCCAGGAAAGGCTGATCTGCCTTTCAGTGATCGACCATTTCCCATAGCATCAAATGCAAATCACCACTTCTCCAGAGCATCCATGAGATGGGCTGGGCACCTCACCCCCAACCCTCAGCAGCTCCACTTCACCCGCTGGAGTGGGGACCCTCCCCAGCAGAGCTGGACCATGTTGCAGCCCACAGTCCTCCACTTTTCCTTCTTCCCTTCTCTTTTGATTCTGCTCTCAGCTTTGCACGTCCTGACTGATTCACGAAAAGCCAAGAAAATGTTATCTCCATTTCAAAAGCCTCAGATTTCAGGCTCCCTCCTGCTTTCTGCCAGCAGAAAGTGGGTTTTGCCTTAAGACACCTCAGTTTCCCAACTTCAGTGAGAGCTTTGCAAGACTTAGTGGAGCAGGAGTGTCTCAATAACTGTGACAGATGGCTGGGCCTGAGAGAAGAAATAACCATTTTCCTCCAGAAATTTGCTACATTGCCATGGCAGGGAGATGCTTCCCTTCACTGCATAGGACTCCCCAGGTTGAGAATAAAGTCAGCACTTTTCTTTATTTCTCTTCTTGCTTGCTCTTCCCTCTGGTTTAAAAGCACCTATCATCCAGCTTGGAATGTTCACTTTGAGGGAAGAAGCTTTAACTCTTTGTCTCTTAAGACAAGGCAAACTCAGAAGGAAAAGGAAAACAGATCAATCCTGGCAGTGCCAGGCAGTGTCACCTGGGGATGGCAGGGACCCTCTGCCAGCTGGTCTGGGCAGGGACAGCCTCCCCCAGCCTCACCACTCCCCAAGGACTGGAATTATTTCTGAATATCCAGGTCCTGGTCCTCTAAGATGTGAATAAATGTGTGGATGTGGCTCCTGGGGACAAGGTGGCCTTGGCATTGTTTGGGAATGGTTGGACTCGATGGTCTTGGAGGGCTTTTCCAGCCCCGTGGATTCTGTGATTCTGTGGGCACATCTCGATCTGAGCCTACAGATGAGGAAAAATAAACAGAATTGCACTTCAAAGAGTAAAGGGAGAAAGGGCACAGAGATGACAGCAACCAAAAAGCAACTGACCCCTCCCTGTCAGGTGGAAAATGCAGCAATTCCTCAAATAGCTCCAGATGTTTCTGTTTCAACTAAATAACTACCATGCAGAAAATACCGGAGCAAAAATGTTCTGTTCATTCTATTATATATCATATGCTAAATAAATGCTATTTATGTGGCTTAATTGTGAAGCTTTATTTTTTACCTTTTAAAAATTATTCAAAAGAAGCTGATGGCAGTGACAAAAATATTAAAGTGTATCCAAGAAGGTTAAACCTCCAGCGTGGGCTGCTTGGAGGAGGTCAACTGGAGCTTTAAAAAATGGTTTTAGTAGGAACTCGATGAATGAAGCTCTTCAAAAGCATTTCTAAGTGCTAATTAATGCAAGTCCTAGAGATAAACAAAGCAGAGAGCAGCAATTGTGCCTGCAACAATGTGAGGACTTCAAATGAGTGTCACATCTTTGAAGGAGGAATTTTAGTTCTTCACTTTATAAATTAATCTGTCTCCAGAAGCCTATTATTCCTCTAGCATACAACTTAAAAACAGGATGTATTTGGGAATTTCCCATTGAGGAAAACATGAAATAATGTGACAATACTTGTGTCTAGCGCTGTGCCAAAAAAATCTCGTGTTCCTTTGTGAAGTTTAACTCAGAACCAGCTGATTCCTGGAGGCTCTCAAATGCCACTGCAACAACAGCTACTCTCCAATTTCCATGACCATGGAGAAAAATTCCAATGGCAAAGCAGCCTCACAGCCCAGAAGGCAAATAAAAAGAATGCAGGTTTAATGATTTGGTGTTTTTTGTTTTAACCCTGGTGATTGCAAAGCAATCAGCTGGATGGGTTTGGGATGGGGAGAGGCTTTATCAACCACTTTATTAATTAAATACACCACTTGGGTTTATTTCAAAGATCATCTAAAGATTTGCATCGAGCTAGAATGAGAAGGGCACAACTTTTATTTGCCCTGGAAATACTTTGGAAAGACAACCAATATCTGGAGGAATCATGAGGAAACTCAGTAAACATCGTCCTGGAAAATAAGGAATATTGTCACATGGTGTCCAGGCCACTGGTAGCATTGTAGAAATCTTACATGTGGCAGCTGCTTTCCTTTTCCTCTGTTATTTTAATTAGTCAAAGTCCTGGTTGCTGAAGTCCCTGGTTCTTTGGAATGTTCCACGTTTCAAGCTTTCCTTAGAACTGGGGGAATCTCAAAGACTGCCACTTCCTGTTCCCATTTTTCTGACTCTTCCTAAACATTTCCCAGGTAAAACCCCAGCACGTTTTGTAGCCAGAATGAGATGGAGGATTTTTTTTTCCTTTTCCAGCTGTCCCATCAGTATCTCTAAGCACAATTCTATTTAAATGCTGCAACAAGAAGACTTGCCCAGCCTATTTTTTTCCTGCAGCATCCATCTCTGAGTTTCCTGATCTTCCTTTAGCTGGCTGGGATCCACCAGGAGATGACATCCCACCACTGCTGCCTAAAGCCAGAAATTCATTCCCTGCCTGCTCAGAGGCACCCCAGTGTGTTTCATGCAATACAAACTCGTACAACATCAATAACATTTTATAAACTCCTTCTTTACCCGTGTTTTCTGTTTTCCTGGAAATCCCTAATTAGCCATGCTCCTGCCCAAGGAAACTGGATTTTTTCAGGGATAGGGACTGGTCCTCCCGGTTCTCTTTGAAGAGTTCGGGCTGATTTACTGGAGAAACCACTAAATTATCACTGTGCTGAGAATAATAAATCATTATCAGCCAAAATCTCCTCTTCATTCTGGCAAACAGAAACACTTCTGTGGATGCCTAAGTGCTACAGGAACCCTGGGGGTTGCGTTTGCTCCATCTCAGGCAGAAAGGGATTGGGAAATGTTTGGTAATTTCCTCACTCTGCTGTTACACACCACACTCACCTGCAGCTGCTACACACAGAGCAGAATTAGCGTTTTCAATTTTACTGATGCAAGTTTTTTTTCTAGTTTTAACCCTTTTCTAGACCATTTTCCACACAAACTGCAGCAGCTACGGGTCTCGCTTCGAAAAGTTCCCCTTCATTTTTTTTTGTTGAGGCTTCCAGGTTCTCTGTTGTCAGATTTCACACAACCATGTTATAGCTGTGAATATTTTCTCTGCAGAGCTGAGATGAACGTGGTGGAAAGTACTCCATGGCTACTGAGGAGCTTCTTCTTGTGGAGAAGAGATCCATGGATTTCACCCCTCTCTGTTGGCACAGGCTAGAAATAAATATGCTTTTAGCCACCCCATTTGTGCCTCAACCTTTCAGCACCCTTGCCACTTATCACATTTTTCAAGGTCACCCACTAACACCGTCTCCCCAGCTGCCAAATCGATGTGAGCAACATCACACTTCCCATAAAAACAGCTTAAATTCAAACTCCATAGAAAGAAAAAAAAAAAAAAAAAAAAAAAAAATCCCAAAAAAAAAACCCAAAAAAAACAAAACACAACAAACATTCCCAGCAGCAGCTCAAATGTCTCAGGAAGACCCAAAGGGCATATTCCTTAAAAACAATGGATTTGCACCATTAATTTTGGCTGAGCACTGGGACAGGCATTCAGGACATCCTTTAGCAACTTGGTTAAGTAAAGTGGCCATTTTTAAGCAGGGTTAGTAAGGCTGTGACTAAAGTTAAGCCAAGTCAAGCCCTCTGATGACTTGGTTTAGCACTGCAGGCAAATGGAAGCTGCCAGAGAAGGCACCAAGGCTTTGGAGAGACAAGAACACCGCGATTTCATTCCAGGAAAAGTAAATACTTGCACTGCAATTTAAATAATTTCCAGCATTTTCTCTGCATAAGACTAATTCCCACCAGTGTTTGCAAAAGCCTTTTTATAGACTGATTTGTATTAGGTCCAACTAGCACAGATAAACCCCAGATCCTCCCAGGATTCCCAAACACCTGTAGTCCCAAGGAATACCTTGATGTAGGATGGAATTCTTCTTTTTGGGATGAGACAATGGACAATTCCGTGTCTGTCTTCAATTGCTCCATGGGATTATTTAGGGATTATTTACTGTTTCCTGGCTTTATGGGAAGATGCTTTTCACCTGTGAGTAGAGCACAATTTATAGGAGGAAAATTTATTCCTACACTGGACTTTTTAAATCCCACATTGGTGTTTGCGTTACATTCCAGCTGCTTATTTGTGTGGGCACTTCCCTCTCTCAGTTCCCACCCAAAATTCCCCTCGCAGGCAAAAGGTCCCAGAACCAGGAGTGTCTGCAATGATCCAGACCTAAATCAACTGTTATTTACATAAAAAAAAAAAAAACTTCTCCTGGATGTCAGGTTGCCAAAATGGATTATTTAGTGTAGCCTTGTTGTTACACCTCCTGGTTGTGCTGCACGCTGGTGTAAGATCCACGATGATTGCAATCCATTAGTAACTGTCACAACAGAGCTCCTGCTGCAAAGGAAGGAGACAGGGAAAAATACGTCCTACCCAGGAACTGGGAATTGCATTCAGGAGACGTATTCATTCTGGATGTTGAGCCTGGTTCCCTGCGTGATCGGTGGCAACTCACTCACCTGGCCTGCTCCACGCCTTCCCCCTCTGAGGAGGGAAATGAATCGTGTTTTCCCTGCTCTGAAAATGTCATTTATATTCTCAGATGGAAATGGCCAAGTGCAGAGTTAGGGCCGTTAACCTGTCCTGCAGAATCACCCCGGATCCGCCCCAGGAGCCGTTCACGCCCGGTGACACTCGGATGTCCTCGGGCGATGGAAGGCAGGAGCACCTGTGCCAGAAAATAAAGCCTTTAAGTAGGAGCAAGATTAACTTCCCCGGCCAGAAATGGCAGTGGGAAGGCTGGGAGCCACACGGATAACAGCTGCAGGAGAAATTCCAGGGATTTTGTATCTGCACCACTCCAGCCTGTGGCTGTGGAAGAGCCCAAGCTGCTGCTCAGCCTGAGCTGCCCTTAAACCCACCAACATCTCCTGCTCCCCTGAAACTCACCAACATCTGCTCCCCTTAAACCCACCAACATCTCCTGCTCTCCTTAAACCCACCAACATCTCCTGCTTCCCTTAAACCCACCAACATCTCCTGCTTCCCTTAAACCCACCAACATCTCCTGCTTCCCTTAAACCCACCATCATCTCCTGCTCCCCTTAAACCCACCATCTCCTGCTGCCCTTAAACTCACCATCATCTCCTGTTCCCCTAAAACCCACCATCATCTCCTGCTCCCCTTAAACCCACCAACATCTCCTGCTCCCCTTAAACTCACCAACATCTGCTCCCCTTAAACCCACCAACATCTCCTGCTCCCCTTAAACCCACCAACATCTCCTGCTGCCCTTAAACCCACCAACATCTCCTGCTCCCCTTAAACTCACCAACATCTGCTCCCCTTAAACCCACCATCATCTCCTGCTCCCCTTAAACCCACCAACATCTCCTGCTCCCCCTAAACCCACCAACATCTCCTGCTCCCCTAAAACCCACCAACATCTCCTGCTCCCCCTAAACCCACCATCATCTCCTGCTCCACGTGGGAGCAGCTCCCAGCCCAAGGAGGAACAACTCACACTCAAGCACAGCCCACGGAATCTCGTGGATGTTTGTCCTTTTAATTGTGCTGCTATTCTCACTTTGTACCAGAGTTCTGCACAGGAAAATTACATCCCTGAAAAATTCTGATCCCCTCTTAGGGGCAGCAGCTGTTGAAATAACTGCTTTGCAATGTAATCCCCTTGTTCAATAATTCTTTGCCTTCCAATGTTGTAATTTACATTTTTGCCAAGGAATCAAACTGGTACTTAAGTATGAGAATAACTGAGGATCCTGCCTTTGTCTCCAGCCAACTGATATCCTAAGCCCTGCTATGACATTATATAAATATTCAAAAAATGCCTGTGAATACTATAATTTCTCCAGGTCTCACAAATGAGGAATTATCCAAGTAATGGATTATGAATGGAGTAGTAATGTATGGAAACATTACCCACCCAAAACATATTAGAGCTCCCAAAGACTCAACATGAAACAAAATGTGTTAGAGGTTTAACAAAATAAAGCTGTCCCCTGAGATTCAGCCTCACTAATTCCTATTAAAAAACTCCAGAAAGGTGAAAATACTTACAGATATTGTTTATTTCTAAATATTATCAGCTGAGGAGTGCAGCCAGGAAGATGTTATTTAAAATACCTGCTTATCCAGCTACAAACTTGCCAAGTTTAAAGTGAAATCTTGAAGCTTGATAATCTAAGATTTCCAGTATGAGGTCTTTTAGCAGATTGTGCCTTTTCCTCACCAAGCTCACAATTACATTCATATTTTGCCTCTAGTTGATTAATTTATAAAAATATGTAAATGTAGTTAATTTGGCTGTATTTTGAAGGAAAGCGTTTAAATAAAAATGTAAGGCACTGACTGGCACAGGGTGCCCAGAGCAGCTGGGGCTGTCCCTGGTCCCTGGCAGTGCCCAAGGCCAGGCTGGACACTGGGGCTGGGAGCACCTGGGACAGTGGGAGGTGTCCCTGCCATGGCAGGGGTGGCACTGGGTGGGATTTTGGGTCCCTCCCAACCCAACCCATTCCAGGATTCTGTGAGTAGCTCCCTGCTGAGCCCAGGGTGATTGTTGTGCCTGTGCCTAAAACCTCTGTGGAAGAAATTCCTACAAAGTTTATGGAGCTGCTGGCACCACTTTGAGAGTCATTGCTCAACCCAGCCCTGCTCTGCTGTCAGCAGGCCAGACCCTTCAACCAGTTCTTACTCAAGCATTCCTTACTCAGGAGAGTGGGGCAGAAGTAAAGATTACTCATCTGAGGAGTTGCAAAACTGCTGTTGAAGGTTTCTGCCCTGGAGCCAGCCATTGTATGGGAATGACTGAGGGAGTGAGGAGCCAGCCTGTCTTCTGGGAAACAAAGTCCTAGGAATTAATTTTAAATTAATTTAAGAAATTATCCTTCCCTTCCCTTCCCTTCCCTTCCCTTCCCTTCCCTTCCCTTCCCTTCCCTTCCCTTCCCTTCCCTTCCCTTCCCTTCCCTTCCCTTCCCTTCCCTTCCCTTCCCTTCCCTTCCCTTCCCTTCCCTTCCCTTCCCTTCCCTTCCCTTCCCTTCCCTTCCCTTCCCTTCCCTTCCCTTCCCTTCCCTTCCCTTCCCTTCCCTTCCCTTCCCTTCCCTTCCCTTCCCTTCCCTTCCCTTCCCTTCCCTTCCCTTCCCTTCCCTTCCCTTCCCTTCCCTTCCTCTCCCTTCCTCTCCCTTCCTCTCCCTTCCCCCTTATGCCTCTTCTACATTTCCTTCATTTTCCCCTGTTTTTTTCCCCATTTTCCTTTTTTTCCCTTTCCTTTTTACTCTTTCTTCCTTTTTATTTTTTTTGTTCCCTTTCTTTCAAAGTTGCAAAGCCTGGCACAACAATGGATTTTCTTTCTTGTCCTTTAGCACATCTCTAAATTGTAGGAAATTTGCCTCTTGGCCAGGCTGTGTTGGCTCCGAGCCAGATTGGATGTCTCCATTCTCATCCTTTCCCGTACTCTTTCCGTGAGCAAAACAAAAATGCTTGGTTGGTTTGGAATTTTCTTTTAAGCAAAGCACAGCAGAGGCTCCTATGGACAAATTCCCAATTGCAACACTCGCGATGGGCCTCTGGCACGAACAAAACTTGACAAAACCCATGGAAACAAACAGAAATGCTCCCACTGTCTTCAACTGGCCTTGGCTTGGGGTCTCACTGCTTAAATTTCATCAAACAGGAATGAGCTCAGGATCAGATTTTCTTTGGCTTCCCTAAAATTGTTCAGTTGCAGGCTGAGGGACGTTCGGTGTCAGTGGGGAGAGAGAAACAGGGTTGATTAAACTTTCATGTGAAGAAAAAGTGCTCAGATCCTTAAAAAATACTGTGATCACATTATATGCAGAAAAAAAAATTAATCAAATACTTCCTGGATGACTGAGGCACAGAATTTCTCTGCTTGAGCCCCAACGGGGAGCTTTGGGCAGGGCCATGCACCACATCTTCCCTGAACAGCTGGGATCAGGAGGAGAATCCCTGGGCACCGAGTGGAAGTGCAGCAGAACATCCTCCTGCATTTAAATCCAAAAATAAGTCCAAAATATGCCCTACAGCAAACCACAGACATTGCTATAAAATACACTTGGCTGGGTGAATATTCACAGAAATGAGAGCCAGCCTACAGAGGAGACACAGCCACCGCCTTTGAGAGGCTCCAGGAGAGCTGGAGAGGGACTTTGGACAAGGAATGGAGGGACTGGACACAGGGAATGGCTTCCTACTGACACAGAAGAGGTTTGGATGGGATATTGGGAAAGAATTGTTCCCTGGGAGGGTGGGGATGGAATTCCCAGAGCAGCTGTGGCTGGCCCTGGATCCCCGGCAGTGCCCAAGGCCAGGTTGGAGCAGTGTGGGACAGGGGAAGGTGTCCCTGCCATGGCAGGGGTGGGAATAGATGGGATTTCAGGTCCCTTTGAACCCAAATCATTCTGGGATTCTGTGATTTTGACAGCCCAAACCCCATCAGGGGGTCCCCCTGTGTCTGACCACCCAGATGATCCCACCAAACCTGCACCCCCGTGGGACACTCACCTCCCCACCGAGCACCCCACCACACTCCCAGCAAATATCCGGGCCCCTAAACCTGTGCCAAAGTTTGTCTGAGGTTTGCAACTTTAATGGGAACAAGGCTTGGTCCTTTAAATAGGTGCTATATTTATGGAGCAAGGAGTAGCCAAAATGCAGGGAAAACTCAGCCAACTGCTTTGCTATTTTTGATGACACGACAAAGTCTGATTTTCATTAAGTTTTGCACATATATATCAGGGGTCCTCCCAGGGACTAGGGAATGAATGCACTTTGTTTGAACTCTATGGCTATTATATACTACTTTTTATTGATTTTTTTCCCCTGTAATTCTCAATATAGTTCTTGTGTGTTCATGGAAAAATATTTATTTTTAGACCCACCATTTTTCCAATATACTTGTTTCCCTCCTGTTACGAACATTGCCTGATTACCGGGAACATTTTCTCTGTTTTCTTTAAAAAAAAGCAAAAATTACAAAAATATAACATGTAGGATTGACAATTTTAGTCATCTTGAAAAGGCAAAATGAAAGCAAAGCTTGGGTCAGTGTGTTATACGCTCTCAGATCTGTATTTTTAGTTTGCAGTGGTGCCCTGCCCACATTTTTGGAAGAACTTGCCCGTGAAGCAAATACACAACCTTGAGAAAAGTTAAAACTTTCTGTTTCAGAATGTTTTCTCTAGAAAAACAAATTAGGAGGCCAACTTGGCCACCTGAAATGTCACTTCATTCTTCACCAGTGGCTTCAAGGGGTTTATTCAGCAGAGAGAGGGACAAGGAAGGGATGAGGGCTGGGCATCTCCTGGCACAGAGAGAGGGGAAAACCTGGCACTGCCCTCAGGGTGGAGCCTGAAACCTTGGAACCCCTTCCCATCTAAACTCAACTCAACTCAACTCAACTCAACTCAACTCAACTCAACTCAACTCAACTCAACTCAACTCCCTTTCTGTCGAGTTTGATGCTGGTCCTCCAAAGCTAAGCCAGGCTTTTGCAGCTTCTCTGGCAAGGCCTGGCCTCGGGAGGAATTCAGTGGCCACCTTGGGATTCCAGAAAATCTTCTCCCAGTCCTGCCCAGCTCCAGCTCCACTCCAGGCAGAGATTTTGGCCATTTGGGGGAGGACAGGAGGAACACGGAGGGAGGGAGGAGGGAGGTGGCAGCAGCCTGGGAAGGCACCAGGGAGATGCAGCAGGGATGAAAAGCTGGGGCTGGTACCAGGAAGAGTGCAGGGCCATCAGGGAGCCATCTGGGAAAAATCATTTTATTTATAACTTAAGTAATAGCACAAGCCACACAGCAAATCGATTTGCTTTTGGATTCCAGCTATTGTCTGATTGCCCAGACAAACAGCGTCCAGTTTAAGTGGAGTCCACAGCAGTAATAACAAAGAAGGAACACAAATTTTAATTATGTTTCTCCAAGTCTGTATAAGTATTGGAGAACCACATAAAAATGATTTTTTTTTTTTTTTTTTTACTAACTTGCAGTTGAAAATGTGTCATTAAAAGCTATGAGTCTGATTTTCTGCTCTGCTGGTCAGGATATTAACCAAAATGATAAAGTATTCGCTGTTTGAGGGGAGAAAAAGCAGAGGGAAATAAATGCTGAAGGTTCCCTGCCAGGGATATTCTGAGAATGATGCTAAAAAGAGAAACTTCATCACCCTTCACTTGCTGGGGCTGTTTTGCTGCAAGGAAGTGCTGGAGTAAGAGAAGAAAGAGAGTGGAGAGAAAACTGGGAAACAAAAACAAGGCAAAAAAAGGGGGAAAAGTGGTCAGGATGTTGGAAGCACTGTGGAGAGTTTGTTTTGGGGCTGTTTGGTGGTACCTGTGGCAGGAGGGCACAGCAGGCTCTGACTCCACATGATGCCAGGGCTCTCCTTTCCCCAGGATTCAAATTAATTTTTGCTCTCTCTGCTCACATCTTCCCTAATTCTGCAAGCCTGACTTCATACCCGCTGCAACTTACATTTATTTGTAATCTCACTGCTTACACTCCACTGAACAATAAAAGAACAATAAACTTAATAAAAAGCCCAAGTGATTGGAAATAGCTCTGGGAATGGCAGTCCAGTATGAAAGCTATAAATTTACTTGTATACTCATGACATTGTCAGCTAATTTTTATGAAAAGCCCATCACAGAACATTGCACCAAAACACTGTGATCACTCGTATGTCACCCATCATACTTCCCCTGATAACAAAACAGAAAATGCATCATAAAATGATACTTCAAACCACAAATTCATCTTGAAATGCTCACTGTATACAGTAACAATTCTTTCCTGACCTTGTCTTGCACCTGAACCTTAAATTAATCATTCTTCTTCTATAACATTAAAGAATACCCAGCGGTACTTTTTATTGAGTTTAAAAGCTAAAACTTCAGCTAATAATATCATTATTGTTTTGGTTAATATTTCCCCATGCAAATCCACACAGAGTTAAGAAGTTATGTGGTGCAAAGTGAGTAATAAGAGTTTTGGAACTGCGACTGAAAAGTATTTTTCTGTGCTCAGATCAGGAAGTATTGACTGATATTTAGAGGCTGAAGCAAAGCCCGCTGAAGTCAAAGGAAAACACCTATTGATTTTAAACGTTTTGGGATCAAGCCCTTAACACCTAATCCTGGAAAATGCTGAGTACATTAAAGCCACATAGGAGCTACGGATATCAAGAATTCACAGGGCTAAATCCTATTAAATACATAGTGTTATCCTGACTCAGGCTAAGGTACTCAATTGGATTAATTAGGAAAGATTTTCCAGGAGATGGCCAAGATTTTCACCTCACTCCTTCAGTGGGCACGCTGTTGAGATGACAAATGGCACACTGGACAGCATTTGCGAGTGCTTCCCAAGGAGATTTTAATGGATCAGATCTCCAGTGAAATACTTGAAGTCTTTCTGACACAGAATTTAGTGATTTGGGCAGTTCTTGAGACATGAATGGAAGGTTCTCTGGCACCTGGAGATGGCTCTGCAGGTAAGAGACCTCTCTGCCCACCCCTGGGGCTGCTCTTATTCAGTCTTTATTTCTTAATGCTTTTGTTAAAAAATATAAAAACATAAATCCCTTTTTTCTCTCTTTTTTCTCTCCCTTGTCCACCAGCAGGAGGATCAGGAGCAGCAGCACAGGGAGCTCAAATCCCAAATCCCCTCCTGGCCCTGGGAGTGCCATGATGCTGGAGTTTAGCAGAACAGTTTCGGTGGGAATGTGAGCGCCTCTCCTCCAAACAAAAGCAGCGAGGTTTGATTGCAGCCACACAAAAATCAACAGCCTCAATTGTCACCACTTCAAGAGAAGCGTGACACAGCTTTGGTTTGGAGCCCTTGCAGGAGGAACTGCAGCTACTGGTTATAACAGGGCAGGAAATGTGGATGCAGGTTGTCATCCTTCCAGAGAAATTCCTGCCAAAACAAGGAAGGATGAGGGAGTAAAGTCCACGCTGTGACTGGACACCCCAGCTGTGGTCAGTCCCACCCAGGCAGTCCCATCCATCCCTCAATCCCCACGACCAAGAGCCCCCAGTTTTTATGGAGCTGTCCCAGATTGACTTTTGTACCCAATTCCACACAGTGGAAACCTCTGATGCAAATGGGAACGGTGCACAGGCTGAACTAACAGGGACTCAAAGTGAAACAGGATTTGTGTCTGAGGAGGACTTGGAGGGACAGAAGAATGCGAGGAGGAAAGGGTTCCTCAGAGCCCAACATTCAAAATCAGACACCATCCACTGAACAGCTGTTTTTTTAGGGCAAAAATCAAGTGATTTGTGCCAAACAGGTCACAGAAGCTCATCCTTGCTGGCAAGGCTCAAAGCAGACCCTCACAATTCTCAGAGGAGCTCTCTCTGTGCCTCTGATGGTGAAAATTCTGTGGGGTCAGCCCCTGCAGGTGGGACCAACCCTTCAGGAGGCACCTGGGTTAGGGCACTTTCCTGCTCAGCAATCCTGGCATGGACCTTCCCTTGCCAGGGCCAAAAACCATCCCTGGAGATGGCAACTTCCCCCTGCCTGCAGAGGGAACTCACCAAGGGGGCCTGGACTCAGTGTCCCACCTTGCTGGGACTGCAGAGAGATGAGATCAGCTCTGGGAAAATCCTGCCACTTAAAAATCCTAAAACAATGCAATGGTTTGGGCTGGGAGGGACCCTAAATCCCAGCCAGTGCCACCCCTGCCATGGCAGGGACACCTCCCACTGTCCCAGGTGCTCCAGCCCCAGTGTCCAGCCTGGCCTTGGGCACTGCCAGGGATCCAGGGGCAGCCACAGCTGCTCTGGGAATTCACCCTGTGCCAGGGCTGCCCACCCTGCCAGCCAGGAATTCCTTCCCAAAATTCCATCTAAATCTACCCACATTCAGTTTAAAGCCATTCCCTGTGTCCTGTGTCCATCCCTTGTCCCCAGTCCCTCTCCAGCTCTCCTGGAGCCCCTTCAGGCCCTGGCAGAGCTCTGAGCTCTCCCTGGAGCCTTCTCCTCCCCAGGTGAGCTCCCCCAGGTGTGCCAGGCTGTTTTTATGGGTGACACAAAACTCCTGGAGGTCAGGGAGGGGATTTCCAGCAGCCTCCAGAGCTCTGGAGCAGCATTTTGGGGGGACAGTGGCTCCAGGGAAATTCTGGATTAAAAATACAAAGGTGTTTATGAAAGGCAGTGCCCAAAGTGAGGGGAGGGTTCAGAATCTGACTCTGATTAATTAGCACCATTTTATGGCTCAGAAAATATCACATCTGACAGAGCTGCCAAAGACAAGTCAATTTTGTAAGAGCAGGTTTTATTGTGCTGGTAGCAGAGGAAAAAACCCAATGTTTGACAAAGAAAAGGAACTTAACATGGTATTGAGGATGTTTATTTCTTTTATCATATTATGTATGAATCTTTTATAAGTTTTCAGTGAACTATATTAATTAAAAATTAGTTCTGGGAATATTTTGCTTGTAGCCTAATAAGCTATTACGTCAATACAGATTTTCATGGACTATTTTAAATTTGAAATAAAGGGGTCTCCTGAGTATGCGCAATGGAGCAAAAACGCAGCAAAATAACAAAAAGTAGAATGTTTCACACTTCTTTCCTTGTGCAAGTTGAGGATCAGGTCTGAGTCTTCAAAGTAACTTTTATGTGCTTTATGCTAGAAGTTTAATTATTATTGAAAGTTTTACGGACTTATCATGAACTGGATTATTTTTTATTTCTATTATGAAATTTTTCACTTTATTGGGATCCATCCCAAGGCTGCCACACATGGAAAGACTTTTCCAGTCTTCCCTCCCAGTACAAACCAGCATCAACTGCTGATGGGGGCTTGTGGGTCATGGTTTGGGTCTGGAGCTCCCCTGGGTTGGGCTGGAGACAGGGGTGGGGATAAATTCATCCCAGAATTCTGCTGCTCCCACCAGGATGGAGACAGGGATGGGATAAATTCACCCCAGAGTTCTGCTGCTCCCACCAGGATGGAGACAGGGATGGGATAAATTCATCCCAGAATTCTGCTGCTCCCACCAGGATGGAGAAAGGGATGGGATAAATTCACCCCAGAGTTCTGCTGCTCCCTCCAGGATGGCAGCTCCTCCACAGAACAAAAGAAAGAAGAAAAAACTCAAATTCCGGGCTGGTGATGGACAGAATGGATTTTCTGGGATTCCCAGTGTTGAGTGTAATTCCCATTTCCGGAGAAGCAGAACCAGATCATAAAATATAAGGCCAGAATAAAACCCTCCTTTTAAATAATTCCAGAAAGAATGATCAAAAAACGTGTCAATGACAGTTGTCAGTTGTCAGTCTTATATAAATTGCATCTTCCTTCAACTTTTTGCAATTACAATGAGATGGGAATTTAAAATAAAAAAAAAAAAAAATCACATTTTTGGTGGTTTCTTTTCATTTTCAGCAGGCTGCCTTTATGTGTTTTCCAACACCTGGACAGACCTTGGAGGCATCAAGGAGATGAGCTCCCAGCAGGAATGGAGAGGCACAACTCTGGGGTAAATACCCACCTTGGAGGGCTCAAGAGCTGAAGGAACTCTGAATTAAGCAATGTTTTACAGCAATGTAGCAGTTCCTATCCCACTGCAGGACTAAAGCCTGAATTTTTGGCACTTTCTATTTATAACATTTATTTCATGACGTCTTTTTATATGAAATAAATAAATAAATAATTTTGGGGGTGAAATCTCCCATGCCTCAAAGTCCCTCCATATATAAACTCCACTCTGAGGGTTTAAGACAAACCCCACATCTACTTATGAATTTAAAATCATCATAAGGAATTTTGCTGATGAATAAGTGACAAATAAAGAAACACAACTGAAGTTTTTTGACGCACCAGTCCCTAACCAACACCTGAAAGTCACAGGAGAGCTTTCATCTTGTGGCCAAATAGTGCAATCACAAGAGAGACTTTGGAATCCAGAGTCTTCTGGAAAATGATTCCTAATTTAATAAATGTGGGAGAAATAACATATTTTGAGGGCCAAAAATATGACCCTTCCTGGCTGTTTGCTGTCTGATTTTTCAATTTCATTTTGAAGGCGTTTTGTTAATTTTGCTTCTTTTTTTTTTTTTTTTTTTTTTTCATGCAGCAACCTCCTGAAAACATTGAGCAGCAGCCTCATAGGAAAGACTCTTGTCCGTCATCCCAAAGGGACCCAAGGATGTGGGAATGTTCCTTTCAGCCTTGTCCATGGGCAGACACAGAAAACCCCAAATTCCATGGTCATGGTTGGAGTCCTCACCAATAAATGCAACCGCTGCAACCACTGTCCAAACTAGAAACTCCATCCATCAGTAATGAATTTGGAAAGAGTGTTGAAAAGCCACAATAATGAGAAGCTGCTTTTCCCATGGAGGACATTGTGGAGATTTTGGATCAGCTTTTGGATCAGCCCAGACTCCAGCTCACCAAAGCATCCCAAACCCAAGCCCTGGGGCCCCACTCCAGCGATGTTCATGGAGACCAGTGTAATTAATTGCAATTATTTAGCCTCCCAATAAGCAGCGCGGTGTTGGTTGATTTAACCTGGTTCAGGAACCAAAGCAAACAGCAGTTAATTGATTTGCTCAGGTTCACATCAGAGGGATCTGACACAGAGTGGGATGAGAAGCAAGGCCCCTGATTCCCACTTCCCTGCTTTATCCCCAGGCTCCAGCTACTTCCACGGCTGTAGTTCATGTTTTTAAAAGGCCAGGGAAAATCAACATCACCCATCTTTGTGTTGTTCAGTTTGCAGGTTGAAACGTGCTCCTCATATTCATATTAATGAGCTGCTTCTCATGAGGCAACCCATTAAATTTAATAGGAGAGCAACAAAAACCTCCCATGAAATGAAATAGTTGCAGTTGTGTTTACATTTCCTTGAACGCTGCACTTTGCATTCCCGTGCTAGCAACGAACTTGTGCTTCTATTTTTTAATGATAAACAGGTTTTAATGACTCTCTTTAGCCTTTCCTTTTCTGCCTCTTTCCTCTCCTCTCCTGGTGGGATAACAGGATCCCATCCTTCACCGGGCACTGGGCACACAACATCCTCCATTGGAAAAGCAATTTCTAATTATTGCAGCTTTTCAACACTTTTTCCAAATTTATTATTTGTTGATGGAGTTTCTAGTTTGGACAGTGATGAACAAAGAGTCCATTCAAAACACTTGTTTCAGTGTTTTTGGGGTTGGTTTAGGGACCAGTGCACGATAACCTTCCCTCTTCTGAAAGGACTCCAGTGTTGTTTCAAAACACATTATGAAACCCAAACTCTGGCAAAAAAGAGGATTTACTCCCTGCTTGGTTTTGCAAAAACACCATTTTTGCAAAAACACCAGCAAGATTTCATTATTATTAAATTATTAATATGCTTTTTAAATCTCAAACAAGATCCCCCATAGCCAGATGGACTTTGCAAGCAAAATCCAGCACGATGCAGGGAGCACGTGGGCTCCAAAGGAAATCCTCAGGTGATCTCAAAGGCAGAACTGGCAGCAAAACTTTTCCCAGGCTCCTTATAGCACAAATCAGGGCAATATTAAGTTTGGAAATCCTGGAGCAGGTGACCCATTTGAATTGGCCCCAGGCCTGCAGAATCCCATATTTTGGGATAGCACCTGAATATAAATCTAACAGTAAATGTAGCTGCTGCTGTGGTGTGGTGGCCCCAGAACAAGAGGGGCTGTGATAAGGACAAAAGCAAGCTGAAGTCTCCAGAGATCTCAATGTTTGTGCCATAAAATTGGTTCCTTTGTCTCCTCTCATAGAAGCCCCCCTGCTCTGGAGCCAGGCTGGGACACCTGGGGGGGCTCACCTGGAGAGGAGCAGCTCCAGGGAGAGCTCAGAGCTCTGCCAGGGCCTGAAGGGGCTCCAGGAGAGCTGGAGAGGGACTGGGGACAAGGGATGGAGGGACAGGACCCAGGGAATGGCTCCCACTGCCAGAGGGCAGGGATGGATTGGATGTTGGGAAGGAATTACTGGCTGGGATGGAATTGCCAGAGCAGCTGTGGCTGCCCCTGGATCCCTGGCAGTGCCCAAGGCCAGGCTGGACATTGGGGCTGGAGCACCTGGGACAGTGGGAGGTGTCCCTGCCATGGCAGGGTGGCACTGGGTGGGATTTAAGGTCCTTTCCAGCCCAAAGCACTCTGTGATTCCAGTTCTTAGGTGTCCCACAAGCCCATTCCTGTTGGTGATGATGCTCCAATCTCCTGGCTCTCCCAAATGAGCCCCAGGGCAGTGCCAGGGGTCAGTCCCTGCTGGATTAACCACTGCAGAGGAGGAGCACCACGGTGTGCAACAACTTGACACAAACATCCCGGCACTTCAGGGTGCATAACGAGGGTGAAGTGCAGCTGAAGTCATGTGGCTTTCCTTCAAAAGCTTAAAATTAAAATAAATGTTTGATTGAACAGGAAAAATGCAGTACCCAGGAAGCTGCTGCGCTGCTCCCTCTTAATTTTCCTGTAGCCATTAGAGAGACATTGTTTCACAGTTGTTTCATTTTTCCTGCCGCAGGATCACGTCTCTCCCAGCCTTTATCATTTTGATTTCTCTGACCAATCTCCTCTTAATCCTTTGGTTCAGCAGGGTTGGAGCCCACGGTCCTGCCACAGTGGCCTCTCCATCCAGCTGTGCACACCAGAGAGCCTGGCAAGCAAAATAACAAAGGCTCTTCTTTTTTTTTTTACACATTTGCATCTCTTTGCCCCTTGTGTTTCTTTGCCATATGAAATCTTTTTTTATAAGGTGTTCAGAGCCAGGCTGGATGGGGCTTGGAGCAACCTGGGATAGTGGAAGATGTCTCTGCCCATGGCATGACAGGATGGGATTTAAGGTCCCTTCCCACCCAGCCAGTCTGTGGTTGTATGGTAAAAATATCTAATTCATAGAAACGAGGTAAATCAGAATTTAGGAAAATAAAGGCTCCTCTCTAAACATGGAGGAGCTGCTGGATATCCAAGAGCCCTCAATATCCTGGGAAGACCCCCTGGAGCAGCTGTGGCAGCTTTGGTAAGGCACTATGGGCATTCCTGGCTGTGGATCATGGCTCTGAAGGAGCCAAGAGGGGAAAAAACAGGCAGGAAGCCAGAACTGGGAAGGGCAGGATCTGCTGGAGCCCAGGCAGGCACAGCCCTGGGATGCTCCTCACCCTGCAGCACCTCCATGCTCAGCTACCCAGGAGCAAGGAGCTCTCCCAGTGCTGCAAGCCTAAACCCCACAAGGAAAACTGGGAAGAACTAAGAGAAGAGGACAGCAGCTTGCTCCCTGAAAACCAGAGGAGGAATCACAGCCTCAAAGAGTTGCAGCGTATTTCTTACAAACATTTGTACATCTACTTACATCAAATGCCCTCGTGTTCCAAACAGGTGGCTCACCAACCCTTTTCCTCTGTAATTTCGTTATGAAAGCTGCTTTATTTATCTGTCAGACTCATCTGAAAATTACAACAAAAAGAAAACAAAACATGTGGAAAACTGTTTATTGGGAGAGTTGCAGTCTTGGGGGATATTCTCCAAGGGGAAGGGATGTTTAATTAAACACACAAGGCAGCGCTCGCCCAATGGAAGGCGCCTCTGAAGTCCTGGCGGCTGTTTCCTGGCATACATTACTCCCAGTATTCCTCAGGAGTGTTTATTTTGGATAACTCAGGCTTCCACAGGCACACCAAGAGGTGAGGCAACAGTTAAAGCACCACCACAATACAGCTTCCATTTGGGCGACATCTTTCAGTTCCTCATCCACGACAGGAATAAATAAAATCAAACTGCACAGGGACACTTCCTCTGCGTCCCCAGTACCGCTGCTGATGCTGATCATGTGGAAAACTCAGCATTTTATTTCCTTTTTTTCCCAGAGTTCTCTATGGATGTACAACCAGGAACAACGAGAAGAATGCTGAACGCTGAAGAAGGGAATTAGCCAATTTGTTAATGACAACTTATTTGGGTGCAGCCCCATTCCCTTTGGAACGGGCACTCTTTATTCAACCTTTCAATGTCAGTTATCATTTTTAAAGCAGCTTGACCTGGAAGCACACAGTTAAAATTGTGGTGACTGTTAATGACAGTTTTATTGGACACTATGCTTATAGTTCACATTTTGAGGTCTGTATGTAATTGATCTTTCTCCCCTACATGAGAAACACTGCAATGAGTTGGTTGCAGCACCACATTATAGATATAGAGAAATAATAATGATGTCACCTTGAGATTCAAAGATCGTGGAATAGTAATAGTCTCCTAGCTCATTCTCCCAACTGTGATGACCTCTCCAGTACTAAATCTTAACAGTCTCAGCATTATTTTTGAATTATTCATGCTAGCCTTTTCCCTCACTACAAAATCAAGGAAAATGAATGCATCATGCTCTGTCAGCTCCACAGGTATTTTGGTAAAAGTATAAAATGTTATTTGGTTTCAAAAAAAACCCGTGCAGCAATACAGGTCACTTGCTAGGCTGAGCAAAAACAAAAATTCATATGCAGAAGAGATGGGACACATCCATTCTAGGGCTGGATGAGGCATTTTGAATCCCTAGAAGTTGGGGTTTGATTAATTACAGCTTCTCCTGCAGAAATAAAACGGGAATTAAAGAAGCATCAACACACACAAAGCATTTTTCACTAACTCAGACGGGGTTGCCAGCATTCCAGGGATTGAGCAGGGCGTCAGGACACGAGGAGTTATGGACTGGGGACAGAGAGACACTTTTTTAATGTCATATTTAGAGGTGGAATCAGTGGTGATGGTCAGGAAAGAGGGCAGCCATTCCTCTGGCCATCCCAGCCAGAACAGCAGTGGTTCCTAAAGGCAGCAGGTTGATAACTCTTCTAGACCATCAAAGCTGGATAATAAGAGAGCGCTACAGTTTTATTCCAGTGATGGATCTCATAAAAAGTGCACATGGGAATAAAATAAAATGCATGTAAATGTAAACTCGAGCAGATATCCTGATTCATCTGTAGCTGGTGACCTTTAAGTTCATTATGAAAAACAAATGTCAAGCTTTCAAAAGACAGGAGTATCCCTGGCTTTGCTGGGGATTTTGTATGCTATGGCACAGACTGTATTAATTTAGTCTGGCATCAATAACCTTGAAATCAGGATTTTGCACTAAAAATCTAGTTTTATGTTTATTCAGAAAGCAAAGATAAAAGGCGACTTTATTTTAAGGGACCCTCCTGTGGCTACAGGGCAAACGCAATGTAACACTCTGGATTTCCACTACCTTGCTATTCAATGCCAGCTCCCATGGCAACAGATTTTATAGGAATACAAAGAGTGTGATGAAGATCTCCCTTGATTTTGCACCGAGTTTAATTATGGAAAAGTCTCCAGCCTGAAGAGTTCTTCGGCATCCGTGAGACGACAAACGCTCCTGGAAAGCCTCGGTCAAAACCAGCCACAGGTCCCCTGGAGAAGGAAAAGAACCTCATTCCTCCACTGTGGAAAACAGAGAGATGTTGGATGTTGATACTGACACCAAGAATTTCAACTGATCAACAGGGGAATATCACGTAATTGCTGAAGAAACAACATCTGATCAATTAATTACTTCTCTAACTCGAACAAGAAGTGCTTTTATGCTTCCATTCTCCCCTCAATTAGTTCATAAGCTGCAAGACAGTCAGTCTGATGAGACTAAAGAATTTAAATGTATTTTTGCTCTGTTTTTGCCTTTTGTTTTGGTTGTAGTTATGCTAACAGAGCTACCTGCTCTCTCTCTCTATCGTCTTTGCTCCTGCTAATAAAGGGACACTCTCACTGTGATGAATCTCCTGCCTTATTTTTAAAGGAACAAAACCCCACTCATAGCTCAAAAAAAAACAACAAAAGCATCTACAAAAATCACTGGTTTTAGTCTAACTGAGCATCATCAGGACCTTATTGCAGTTATGGTGCTTTGACATGCCCAGACAAGTGTCCCAGCAGGAGCAAAAAACCAACAGGTACTCACAGTTAAAAGTTGGGACAGCAAGAAGTTGAAGAAAATTGGGATGTACAACTTCCTTCCATCCAGAAACTTTGTCACCACAAACTACAAATAAAAATAACCCAGATTTTCTCTTCACCTGTTCTGTGGAGCCAGGCTGGGAGAGCTGGGGGTGCTCCCATGGAGAAGGGAAGGCTCCAGGGAGATCTCAGAGTCATTTCCAGAGCATAAAGGAGATCCCAGAGAGCTGGAGAGGGACTGGGGACAAGGGATGGAGGGACAGGACAAGGAGGAATCCCAGAGGGCAGGGATGGATGGGATATTGGGAATTAGGAATTGTTCCCTGGGAGGGTGGGCAGGCCCTGGCACAGCTGTGGCTGCCCCTGGATCCCTGGCAGTGCCCAAGGCCAGGTTGGACACTGGGGCTGGAGCACCTGGGACAGTGGGAGGTGTCCCTGCCCCTGGCAAGGGGTAGAACCACATCAGCTTTAAGGTCTTTTCCAACTCTAACCATTCCAGGATTCTATAAAAATCAAAGGGACCTGTGCACTGACTTCAGTGAGAAAAGATTTACCCCCCTAGTTTAACTACTTATATTTATTTTCTACCAAAAGTATGGACTTCCAATCACTTTCTAGCTATATTCCTGCCTTTCACTCTGCACCAAACAGCTCCGTATTTAAGCATTACACCAAAAATTCCTGTATTTCAGACACTCTGAGCCCATGTGGTGCTCGGCTGAGGATGGACAGAGGGCTCCAGACAAGGCCACGAGCCCTGAGTTGTGCTGTCACCGTCACAGCTCTTTGAAGCACAGACAGGCACTATCAGCTGATGCTGTGCAGGGTCTCCCAGTCACAATGGTGGAGTCATTCCACCAGAGCTCTGGATTTTCCTTTCCTGATGGCTCCTGCACATGAAAGAGACCCTTATCTGCCTGTGGAGCAAACGGGGGGCTCAGAGCCAAAGAGCTGCCCAAAGATCCCCCCACGGCTCCGCCACCGCAGCCGGATGAGCCCGTGGCACTTTTCCTCTCTGACTCTGCTCCTACAACAGCCAGAGTGGATGGCCCCGGCCATCAAAGCAGAGTCACTCTCTGAGCGGTGACAAATGACACTGAACTCGAAAAAATGCAGCCTGATCTATCTGGGGGGAAATAATCTTAAACAAAGGTGCTCGATGGCGGGAGGAAATCTGGCCAGAAGCAAGAGCAAAGAAAGGAACGCGGGGGTGATACCAGCAGATTAAATATGAATAACTGAAAGCTTTCAGAATTGTCTGCGGGTTTGTGGTGGCACATGTGGCACTCGGAGGAAAGGACAGGGCAGGAGGTGTCACTTGTCACCGGCCAGGGCAGAGCACACAAACCTCGACACCTCCTCCTGCATCACCTCCCCATTCCCAGCAGGATCCCCTGGCTCCAAAGGCACAAAAATGCAGCTCCTCAGTCTTGGCCATTAATCTAAAAAGCTGCATCGCAGCGACTTAAATGAGCTCTTTTCAAATTCCCTTCCCTTTAATTCCATAAGTACCCAGCTATTTTAGGCTCTTGATATAAAACCCACCAAATATTTGTGAGTAATTCCTCTACTTCTGCTTAGCCTTGTAAGCCCAGAGGAATACAGAGCAGCAGACCTAGATCCCAGTTTTAACTCTAGCTTCTATTTTAACACCAAAAATTTCCATGGAATTGCAACAAAAAAAAAAGGCAGGGAAGTATCTTTGTGGACGGTAATTCTGTTGGTTAAATCTCCCTTTGAACTTCCTCTAGTTTATCTCTCCCAAGGGGTGATTGTTTTTACTGTTCTTTATTTCATGGGTGCAGATATATCTATATAGGCCTAAAAAAAACCGTTGCAATTGCTTATTTCCAATTAAAAGGGATCACAGGGAAATTTAGGGAAGCTGATCAAGTCCTTTTCTCTTTGGAAAATAAAAGAAAGGGGTGGGGGGGAAGGGTGAGTTCTTGGTCACTGCACATCCTCCAGGCTCTCTCGAACTGTAATATTTTGTATTTTTCTGAAAATTCTCACTGCATTTTTCTTCCACATTGTGTTTGTGCTCACTGCTTTTCAAATTTCCTCACTAAATATGCCTTCAAAATGAAATACATGTTTTCAGAATAGTCCATTAAAAGTACTGAACATTTTCAAGAAAAATCCTTATTTCTCCATGCCTGTGCTTTTAAAGAGAGCAGAGCCAGGTATTTTTAATTTTTTTTTTTTGTAATGCAAAATATATAGATATATTATGTTATATGAGGCACAGTGATGATTTTATTCCAACATAAATGTCATTCTCACATAGTAATTTCATTTGGACTAGCAGGAGTGACTTTTTTTTGAGGTGTTTGCACCTAATATTAATGTTAAAGTTTAAACTATTTCATGGAAGGATAACGACATCCAATTAACAGGCAGGGCAGGATTTACTGGTTTCCATTGGAAATCCCAGGTCCCTCCTACTTTCAGTAACATTTTAGAGCAAAATTATTATTTTTCTTTAAAAACATCTAGGAATACCCGCGTGGAAGCGAAGAAACATGCCCGTTTCCCCTTCACTATTTACCTCCAGGCCTTGCCAGAGAAATGCCACTCAGGCTCGGAGGTCAGCCTGGGTTTGAGCAGCGCTCCGCATTCCTGAACTCCTTCCCAAATCTCGGCAAAGGCAAAGGGAGCAAAACAAATCGCAGATGTGGGAATTGGGGAAAGGAAACGGTCATTTTTCCAGCGTGGGTCACGGAGAACAGATTAGCGAGTCCGGGATGGCTGAAACGTGCTGGCACAGGCAGAGGAGCTGGCCTTGGCCCAGGACAAACAGTGCCAGAGCCGGGAGAGCCGGGAGCGCCGGGAGCCGCGCGCACGCGGCCGGGAGCCGCCGCCAGCCCCGCGCCACCGGCCACATGCCATGGAGTGCCCTTGGCTCGCCACGTGCCGTGGAGTGGAGTGCCCTTGGCTCGCCTCCCCCGGCTCCCAGCCCTCCTGGGGGGGTTCCAGCACAGGCTGGGATGAGCAGCTCCACTCGGGATGGGGGAATGTGGGCAAAGCTGATCGATCCCGGCTGGAAACGGATCCTGCTCGAGCTTCGCGTCGGGATTGCAGCTGGACCTTCCTCTTGGTAATGGCAGGTTGGTGGCAGGAAACCTGGCTTGGGAGAGCCAGGATACTCTGGAAAGCCTCAGGAGAACCGCAGAGGGTGGGCAGGCCCTGGCACAGGGTGCCCAGAGCAGCTGTGGCTGCCCCTGGATCCCTGGCAGTGTCCAAGGCCAGGTTGGACACTGGGGCTGGAGCACCTGGCACAGTGGGAGGTGTCCCTGCCATGGCAGGGGTGGCACTGGGTGGGCTTTAAGGTCCCTCCCAGCCCAAACCATTCCACGATTCTCTGGATTCTGAGTAAATCCCTGGTTTCATTTCCATGTGTTAGTGACACAGTGGCAGGTGATGCCAGTCCAGGTCACACTAAATCCAGGGGACAATAATTTACCTCAGTAACTCCAATCCAAGCAGGAATAATTCCTCCCCCCCACCTTCTAGGCTCATGCAATATTTTAGCCACATTCCCACCGAGAGCAGGCACAGCCAGAATAACGCTGGGAGAGGGAAAATACAGCTCTGGAGAGAGGAAAAGTGGACCCAGAGACCACCCAGCCACGGCAGGACGAATGAGATGTCATCCGTGGTATCCCACAGCTCAGGATGTTATTCCTGAGCAGTGCACAATCAATTATGTCTGTATGGAATGACTCCACTCCCCTTTTTTGGGTCTCCGGGAAATCTTTGTTCAAATTGAAGACGGTTTTCTAACAGGCTCCACTCTTTACCCAATTTTCCAGCTGAGTTGACTGAGGCCCAGGCAGGTCAAAAGGCTTACCCAAGGTCAGGGAGGGAATCAATGAGTTGGGTCAGATGAGATCTCAGCCTGTTCCTCGCTTTTCATCCTCTGCTGTTCCTGCTGGACCACTGTTAGAACCAGGTTAACAAAATGTCATGGATACGCTTTAAAAATATATATTTTTTAACTTGTTATTCCAATAAGCATTAAGTTCTTTAGACAGCATGCTATATAAGATTAGGTTTCAAGAGGTGAGGCCTTTGCTGCAAGGAATTCAATATCCAGCACAATGTAAAATATCCAGCAGGAGAAAGACTTTTACTACTGTATAAAAATAATAAAAATGCAGAAAAGTCAAATTCACAGATCAAATGCTGAAGTGCTCACTGGGGTCAAGTTCTGCCTGGCTTTAATTGTATTTTGCCTTGGGAAAAGGCTTCAAATCCGGCCATAAATTAGTGTGCTGATCCCATGGCATGGATGGTGTTTTATTTACTTATTCCCTGGAATATGCTGCAGGATTCAAGTAGCAGTTAAACTAAAAAGAGTCGCTCATCCGAATCTGAAGGAACTGCGGTGTTTGTGAGAATAATCTTGGGCTGCCTCTTCCAACCACCCACTGGGTAATTTGGCATGAATTGCCCAAAATAGCCCATTTCCCCCCAAGGGATGTGTGTGTTTCCTGAACTTAGGCATCGAGAGGCACCAAAAGCTCTGGATTTTCAGGAAAAATGTCTTCCCTGGGAGGGCTGAGCTTTCCTCATCCCTGGGGATTTCCACACCCACTGAGGGAAAGCCCTGAGCAGCCTGGAGCTGGTGAAGGGGGATGGCCTGGAGACCTCCTCCAGCCCAGCCAGGACTGTTTTCCAGTGCTGCAGCATCACTGGATATTGTCCCTTCTCAGGATTAATGTTTAAAGACCACTTCAGGGGCAGATTTTTTCCCCCAGCTATCCCTCTGTGCTGCCTGATCCTACCTTGTCAGCTCCCATGATAATAGAGGAAGATGTGGCATGGAGAGAGAGGATATGATTTTTATTTCCCAGCTATTACTCCATAAATAAAACAAAGAAATCATCCATCAAACTGTGTTCTTTTTTTCCTTCATTCACTTTCATCCCACCAAACCACAGAAGAATTGTTCTGGGCATTTTGCTTTCAGACAATGGGAGAAGGTTTTGCTTGGAAAGTCCAGTCAGGAATTTTCTTTTCCCGATTTTCGGATCCGTCACAGGCGCACTCGGAACTCTTGGCAAAGTTCAGCACTGAGGAAACTGCATCTCATCACTTCTCATCTGCAGATCAAAGCAATTCACTGGCAACATGAAAAGCCTGTATTTAAAAACTGACAGGATACCCTTAGAAAAAAATTAAAAGAACAAGCTTAGAAATTCTGGGAAGAATGCATTTGGAGTTTCAAGCAAAAGAAAACAACATTGAAAAAGCAGTATTAAAAATATCCTCGACGCAAGAGAAACATTTGTATTTGCCCAGTGCTGAAACAATAAACAAATGAAAACGATCTCTGCTCCGTGTTCCAGAGCAGGATAAAAACTATTCAACCATTAAACTGGGTTCAACTCTGCTGGCTTTCCTCCTGTGCTTCCATAAAGGCCAGAAAAAGCTAAACCAGGCGGGAGATGACAGAAACCTGCAGGAAGCATCCTGAGACTGGAGAATTTGGGAAGTTTGAAGCAAGATGTGCAAATTCAGGAGCAAAGCATTTGTTCAACCTGCTCCTCCTGACTGCTGGTGCCTTTCAGCACTTGCAGAAATAGGAATGTTTCCTCTCTTTTGACTGGCACAGCTCCCCTCTTCCTCCTCGGGCTGGCTCTGGAGCTGCCTTTGCCTCCACCTCGTTTCTGTCAGAGCTGGGAGCACACGGAGGTTTCAGCAGCTGCCTGACCTTTCCAAGGTGTGCATCTCCACCTTCACCACCCAGGGACCTCCTCATGCTTAAAATCTGCTCCAGGTTCACTTGAATTATTTCATGTGAAGGTGCTTAATGTCACAAGCTTTTTTTTTCTCTCCCATTGTAGGTCAGTTGGCATTTTAATGTTTAATTATTAAACCGCCTTTGAAAGCTGAGCATGGAATAGATTTGCCTCCATCGATGGACACAGGGGAGCATCCCAGCCCAGCTGTGCACCTGCCACCTGGACCTGCTGGACTATGGCCTCAGGAGCATTTTGGAGAGATGTCAGCTCCCAGAGCTGTGGGAACACAGCCAGGTCCAGCCCAGCCAGGAGACGTCCCAGCACGTGGCTCCAGTTAAGCAGAGCGTTCCTCTGCTCCCAGCCTGGACATCAGCAACCCTCTGGGAGCAGGCCAAAGGGAATTTCACCCATTTTCACATTAATAAAACATGTTATCTACTTATCTCTTTGTCTATTATATACTCAGGCTGCTGCTTGAATGGGGAGCTGAACCCACACCCAAGCCCAGATTGGTGTGAGGGACAGCAACAACCCTGGGTATGTCCCACCACAGTTATGGGACAATTCATATCAGAGAGATGCTAAACAGAGGAGGGAGGGAAAAGAAAAGAAAAGAAAAGAAAAGAAAAGAAAAGAAAAGAAAAGAAAAGAAAAGAAAAGAAAAGAAAAGAAAAGAAAAGAAAAGAAAAGAAAAGAAAAGAAAAGAAAAGAAAAGAAAAGAAAAGAAAAGAAAAGAAAAGAAAAGAAAAGAAAAGAAAAGAAAAGAAAAGAAAAGAAAAGAAAAGAAAAGAAAAGAAAAGAAAAGAAAAGAAAAGAAAAGAAAAGAAAAGAAAAGAAAAGAAAAGAAAAGAAAAGAAAAGAAAAGAAAGAAAGAAAGAAAAAGAAAGAAAGAAAGAAAGAAAGAAAGAAAGAAAGAAAGAAAGAAAGAAAGAAAGAAAGAAAGAAAGAAAGAAAGAAAGAAAGAAAGAAAGAAAGAAAGAAAGAAAGAAAGAAAGAAAGAAAGAAAGAAAGAAAGAAAGAAAGAAAGAAAGAAAGAAAGAAAGAAAAAAGAAGATAAACATTTTAACTTCCATTTACTTTCAATTTAGGTTACTGCAGGATTCTACTCCCCTCACAGTTCACATTGTATTTATGTTAAAATGTTATTAAGACAAGAAGTGAAGACAGGATTTCTTCATAATGTCTAATTTAAACATAGACTTCTTCAGCTTAAGGTCATTCCCCCTTGTCCTGTCCCTCCATCCCTTGTCCCCAGTCCCTCTGCAGCTCTCCTGGAGCCCCTTCAGGCCCTGGCAGGGCTCTGAGCTCTCCCTGGAGCTGCTCCTCTCCAGGTGAGCCCCCCCAGCTCTCCCAGCCTGGCTCCAGAGGGGCTCCAGCCCTTGGAGCAGCTCCATGGCCTCCTCTGGATTTATCCCAACAGGTCTCTTTTGTGCTGGGGACCCTAGAGGTGGACACAAGCCTCCAGATGGGGTCCCACCAGAGCAGAGGAGAGAACACCCTCCCTGGACCTGCTCAGCCTGCAGGACATCCAGCTCAGCAAGAAACCTCCTGAGGAACTCTTCCCTCAGCTGCCACCAGATTCTCACAGAAGCAGCAGGACACGGTGAAAACTGCACACAGGTGATCCAGAGGGAACTGGATTCCCTCAGTGCAGGCCCTCTCCCAAAAACCCCACACATTCCTACCCGTGGAAAGCAATTCCACGTTAACAGCTCTGCCTGTCCTTCAGCGAGTGTGTGATGAGGTTTGCCAGCACTCAGAAGAGTCTGCGAGGCCGGAGTTACACCCAGTCCATAAAATCACACAGAATCCACCCATTTTACAGAGACAGGTTCCCTAAAGTGTCACAGTGCATTTCAGCATCTGAACTGCCTGGCATTCAGTGAAAGAATCCTTCTTCTCTGCCATGGATCTTGGGCTCTGCAAGCTCCTCCACGTGCATTTATCATCCCTGCCTCGCGAAGGAGCGCGGGTGGCTTGAGGGACAGAGGTGCACCTCCTGTAATGGTATATTCTACACTCTGCTGCAACCTTTCTTCTCATATTTCAGAGTTGAAAAAGGCCTGTCAAAAAGGGGCTATTATGAAAGGGAATTTGAAGACATTCATAAACATCGAGACAGAAAATTGCATTTTCAATATGAGAACCTCAATAGTTAAGGCTACATTTGGGAGATCACTATGGCCCTCTTATTTTCTGCTTACGCTGTCAAAGTTTGAATTCATGTTGGGTTTTCCAGCAATTCAAACAAAGGATACTTTCATAAACATCCATTTCATAAACTACAGCATATCTAATTCTTTGGGTTCTGAAGGCTGAGCTGAATGTAGTGTTTGTGGTCTACTGAGAATATGTCTGGAAAGCATAAAACAATCTACTAGGTAAGTTACAAAGCTGTTGACATAGGGAATGAAAATGGAAATTCTGCAGTAGTTTCCCCCATCCCCGGCTTTACGCTGTACTTTGCCTGATGTGAGCTGATTGGTGCCGTATATCTTGATGTTAGGATCCCATTTCAGAAATGTTCTGACATTATCTATTTGGCAGTTTGAAAAATAGTATCAAACTCCCAATGCATTTGAGCGCACGTTTCAACCCAGCAAGTGTAATATCCATTTCCTCCGGTGCAAGAGGCACATTAGGACCAACTCCAAGTGGATTCAATTCTAGGAATGCAATATGTGACTCCACACAACCCCACACATGCACACACGGCCTGGTGAGAGGGACCAAAAGGAATTAACCTGATTTGATTTCCAGCCTCTCCCAGCGAACACAAAGGTCTGTCCCTGCCAAGGAATGGATGCCCCGAGTTCTGTGAATGCACAGTTGGCACCTCACCTGCCCATGGCACAGGGAGGGATGGAGAGAGGAAACCTCATCCAAAAGAAAGGGAATTATTAGGGATATTTTCACAAGAGCGTGTAGAGATAGGATAAGAGGGAATGGCCTTAAGCAGAAGGAGGGCAGGGCTGGATGGGATATTGGGAATTGGGAATTGTTCCCTGGCAGGGTGGGCAGCCCTGGCACAGGTGCCCAGAGCAGCTGTGGCTGCCCCTGGATCCCTGGCAATGCCCAAGGCCAGGCTGGACAGGGTTTGGAGCAGTCTGGGACAGTGGGAGGTGTCCCTGCCATGGCAGGGGTGGCACTGGGGGATCTTTAAGGTCCCTTCCCACCCAAACCCCTCAGTGGTTCTGTAATTTCTCATACAATTGACAATAATTACGAGGCTGGGCACATCTCTACCCAGGCTACAATCACCAAGTCCCCTGAAGGATGTGTTCTCTCACAAATATGCTTAATATGTCAATAGGAAAAAAATATATGCTGTAAATTTTGCCGTAATAATTATTGGAAATGCTTGAGCCTTGCTGGAATTTGGCAATAGCTCCACTAAATATAGGACTCCAGGCACACTTAATTTAACAGGAGATTTATCAGTGGCCTTATTGACCCAAAATTCCTCTTATTTAACATTTATAAGGTTTTTTTACCACACAAATTTCCCTGTATCACAACAGATAAAATTTACACTGGGTTAGCTTCACCAGTATTTGTCAAAACATTTTCCAACAACTTCTGGAATAGAGCAGCCAGGAGATAACTAAAGCACCTGAAGTAGGGCATATGAAACACCATAAGTTTTTACAGTTTTGCCCTAAAGAAAATGCAGCCAATCTCTGCTAATATCCCTTTCATTTACACGCTTTGCTACGAGATTTCCCTAAAGGCATCAGTGGCTGGCAAACAACTCCCAGCACCTTGATTACAGGAAATCATATTTCTCCCGATCCCAAGCTTCTTCATAAGTACTGAAAATGCTCTGCCTACTAAAATACGTATTCTTAACTTACCAGTAATTCCACACCTCGAACCACCCAACTTCCTTCCTCTCCCAGCACAGGAACCACTTGTATTCCTGCTCAATATATCCTAACTCCTGCTTTACTCTTTGTTTTTTTCAATAGAGATGACTCTGTGCTTCCACATCAAAAGAGGTATCGAGTAAGTTTGGAGAGTATTTTGGGGGAAGAGGGAGAGAAACAAGACTTAATTAGTGAGGGTTACAAAATATTTCAAAGTTAATGGCAAGTTAAAATGTATAATTTTTACCTGAATTCCCTTGAATTTAAAGAATTGTGGAGCCCCAACTGCTCTGACCCAGACTGAAGGGTGAGCCCCAGGAAATGGCACATCTTCAGAACAACCCTTGGACCTCTTTTCTTACATACAGATCACAACCCAAGCCATCAAAATTTAACTCCTTGCCTTCATACACCCATCAAGCTCCAGTGATTCCCAGTGACCCAGGTGCTTCCCAGCATTTCACATCAATTAAAACACAGCTCCCAGTATGCTGCAAACAAAAGTTTCGTGTCAGAGATTACTTCTATCATTCAAGTCCTGTTAAGAGTGTTTTTACACACACACTCTCCTTCAGGGCCAATTAAAGCACATAACGTGCCCAGCTCTGCGTGGACAGGAACAATTCCAGATTTAAATTTGCAGGACACATCCCTGCTGTTGAGAAAACACAAGCGTCTTGGCAAAGGGAATCACAGTTTCTGGTTTCATTCAGCCTGCTCTCTCTTTTTTTTTTTTTTTTTTTTTTTTTTAGTTTTTCCTGGTGATTCTACGAGTGAAAGGCAAGCCTTATTTACTGGTTGAAGTGAACTCACACCAGGTGACATTGCTGGGGCTCTCTGCAGCTGAAGAGAGGCCGGAGGAGCAGAGGAAGTGCTCCAGGCCAGGCTCTGACTCAGTAAGGCACATACACACAAAGGCAGAAATATTTTATGCCTCTGCTCCAATCTGACAATTTTCTCAGGGGGGAAATTAGGGATCTACAAGTGAGGTCCAAATCACAGTGATTTGCAATCCTGCATCTTCCCCAGGCTCCATCTGTTTGTCTCTCTGCCTGGTGAGAGGGTCCTTCCAGCTCCAGTGCCCAAGCCTCTCCTCCACAGCAGATGTTGCAGAAAGGAGACGCTTCCAGAGGTTAGTCCTCAACAAGGAATTTAATCCAGGCTGAAATAGTTGTGAATTGACATCTCAAGGCATTTAATAAAACCCTTCCTTTTCAGTTTTTCCATCCCACGCCATCAAAATCTTTGACTGCAAAGTTCACGTGTTGGTTTAAGCCTTGGTTTACTTGGATGCAAATTCACGTGCTGGTGCTGGAAGACAACTGCAGACAGATGTTCCAGTCCTGGGGAAATATCATCCTGTCCCTGAAAATGACACATTAAATGGCAATTAATAACAAATAAAGCAAAGAACTGAAAGGAAATGCAATGCCTTATAAGCAGCAGGCTTGAGTAAAATAAAGACTGAGAGAAAATGCCTGGAATGAAAAACAAAGATATTGGACATGACTTGAAAAAGTTTTAGAAATTTTGGACCTTTTTACTGGATTAGTGTTGTGAAAATTCATTCACAAGCTTCAGGATTGGTGAACTAGACTGGATGTTTCATCACTGAACGCTGGAATTCTTCTAGGCAGGAAATTAGACACATCTAACAAGGCACAGTCCTTCATTGTTAAAGGACTGGAAATCCAAGAGTTCAGTGCTTGAAGTGACACTTGAAGTGACAAAGACCCGAATTTGGCCAGCAGAAGGGTCAGAGATTTGAATGAGATTTTCATAATTCTGAGGGCAGAGTGAACACTGGTCAGAAGCACCTTTCTCACCTCATTTATAAACAGGAGTACGTGACACTTCATCAAGTTCCAATGCAGCAAAGTTTGAAACAGCACAGAGAAACTTTCCTTTATAGTGCAAACACACAACTTGTGGATCCACTGCCAAAGCCCAAGATGGTAGGATTTAAGGAAATCTGGATATTTTACATTCCCTATTCAAGCCTGTTATAATGCAAACTAAAATCATATTAAAGATAATCAATTTTCATGCTCCAGGCAATAAGGAGATCACCTTGGGAGAGGAGGCAGAGAAGATTAATATGTATTTTCGGGAGGTTTCCACTTACAATAAAGTTTCAGGAACTGGCTACTTTTCTGACAAAGATATCAGGACAGAGAGAATATTCCAGTCAGTTTAGAATAACTATTTCTAGGGTATCACATCCAGTACAGAGCTTGATTTTTTTATTTAGAGAGAGGATCAACCTCCCATAAGCAACTGCCTTTGTATGGACATGCAGTGGCAGCACCTTTTAATTGACCATTAATCCAAGCTTCATTAGAACTAGGGAAAAGCTTCATTTTCTCATCACTAAATATCAGATGTTGCAGTACAACTATTTTCAATTGTATTGGGGAACTTCTGCACTTTGGACCGTATTTTACATTTATTTTCTACTTCTTTTAGAATTGGATTTTACACACAGGCACTACCTCAATGCTGTTAGTTCTGTATTTATTTACAAATTTTCCTTATGAAAAAAAAAAAAAAAAAGATTTCCTGAATTCTGCAATGACTTTTAAAATATTGTTCTGATCCTTCCCAAGTGGATTCCTTCATTTTGGGACAGTTTCTGAATCATACAGAGAAACTCTTAAAATTTTTGCTGACATAACTCAGATTGAGACTCTGACAGATTCTCCAGCTTGAAAATCAGTGGTTTCTTGCTGCAAACTCTGCTGGCATTTCGAATCCTGCTCTTTTGAGTTTTATTTCCTCAAATAAACCTCACTGCAAGTTCACTTTCCTCGGGCATTTCACTTCTTTTTATCTCCTACACGTCTCCTTTTAGGGTCCGTATTTACCAAATGCTTCTCCTTCTACACTTGGCTGCTAATTCTCTGTCCCCACCTTTACCCGTAATTTTGAAATCCCAAATTTCAGGATGGTTTGGGTTAAAAGGGACCTTAAATCCCACCCAGTGCCACCCCTGCCATGGCAGGGACACCTCCCACTGTCCCAGGAGCTCCAGCCCCAGTGTCCAGCCTGGCCTTGGGCACTGCCAGGGATCCAGGGGCAGCCACAGCTGCTCTGGGAATTCACCCTGTGCCAGGGCCTCAGCACCTTCCCAGGGAATAATTTCTTCCCCAATTTCCCATCCAAATCCACTTTAAATTCCCACTTCCAGTTTAAAGCCATTCCCCGTGTCCTGTCCCTCCATCCCTCATCCCAAGTCCAGCGCTCCTGGAGCCCTTTGAGCACTGAGCTCTCCCTGGAGCCTTCTCCTCCCCAGCTGAACACCCCCGGCTGTGTCAGTGCGCGCACAGCGCTGGTTTGGGGTGGAATTTTTACACAAATCCGCGTTTTCCCCACGCGTGCGGCCCGGCCCGCAGCCCCAGCCGGGCCGCACCGGCGGCCACGCTCCCGCCCCGCCTCGGCCGCACCAGCGGCGAGCAGGGCCCAGGCTCCTCCTGGATCCCTCCCGGAGCCACCTGGAGCTCCCCGGCTCTGCCTCTTCCCCTTCCCCCGCCCGGCTGCGGCTTCCGGGCGGCCCCGGCCCCGCCCCGGCAGCGCGGCCTGTGCGGAGCGGCCGCGGCCATCCCCGGGTGCGGGCAGGTGCGGGGAGCGCGGCTGCCGGGGACAACCGGGGACAGCCAGGGAGCTCCAGGGACAGCCAGAGGGCTCCAGGGACAGCCAGAGGGCTCCAGGGACAGCAGGAGCCTGCCAGGACTCACAGGGAAAGGCCCGGAGGGTGGGCAGGCGGGCGGGGTGAGCGGTCCCGGCCTGGGGAGCGGGGGATGCTCGGCCCCCGGAGCCCGCAGAGCCGGGGCAGCGCAAACCCGCCGGGGTTCGCTGGGGCTGCGGAGGAGCCCGGCCTCCGAAAAGGTGCCGGTTTTCCTTGGAACAGCGCTGGGGAAGCGGGGGATGGATGGCAGCAGGCTGGGGTCACGGCGGGTTTCGGGGAATGTCCAAAAGAATTGCTCCGGGAAGGGCCGGTTCTCTCCCTGGAGCGTCCCCGGGCGCGGCCGTGGATGGGGTGGGCGGGCGGCAGCGCTGCTGGCTGTGCTCCGAGCGGGTAAACTGCACCTAAACCATCGCCCAGAAGCCTGCCCAGGGTGGTTTTAAGAGTTTTCCTCGCCGCGAATATTCCAGAAGTGTCTCAGCGCCGTGCTGTGCCATGTGCTCGGCGATGGCGCTGCTGGCACCACGTGAGCCGCTGTGGTCCCTCCCAGCCTGACCCACAATTAATATTAATCTAAATTATATATTCATTTAAATATCTTTTCAGCACTGATATAAAAGCCAAGCTCTGCAGGTGTTTTAAAGTAACTGCAATAATGTAACTGCATGCAGGTTTTAAGGCACGGTAAATGTAAAGAGCTATTTAATTTATTTGCCCCTCCCAAATAAACTTGTGGTGGTGCGTATCTTATTTTTGTGGAGTGGAGCTCTTACTGAATGGTGAGGTGCAGTCTCTGCAGTGTTCCAGTTTGGAAAATCTCAGTTTTCTATATTGGGGCATTACACGGGTGCTGTGACAGTCATTTCTCAGCTACCTTTTGTGTCCAGGCTTGTGCTCACCCTGCACAAAGGTCATCAGCTGGAGGGGTCTGTTGGAATGACAGAGTTCCCTTGTAAACCTGCTGAAAGTTTTGGCCTCCAGGTACTGCCTGTCTCCCTTATGCACACAACTAAAGTTGGCGATGTGGGCTTATTTTTTCTGGGGCAAAATCCACCCTTTCAATGCAGGAAATGTCTAAAAATGTCATTTTCTTGTGAATGTTGTCAGTCTGTGATATAATTTTTTCGTAGTAAAAGTTCTGTTTGCTTTGTTTTCACACAGAAATGTTCCAAATACGGACAGTTCTACCAAAATCTTCAGGTTTCAGCAGGAAAAAGATGTGGCTGTGTGAGCTCGTGAGGTGGCTTTAGCAATTCCTATCTGCATTCTGGCCCATGACAAGTTCATTACACCAATTATTCCAGCAAGAGAGCAGAAGCTCCATAGGAAACTGTTGTAGTTAGAGAGCAACTTGTGTTACCGTGGCTGCTTTACCTCTTGATAACTCTGTAATTAACATGTCACCACTGTTTAATGCTTCACCTGTGCAGAGGATCAGTTCATGGCATCACGGAGGGGATCAGGGCCTGGAGGAGAAGCTGCTGCCCTTTGGGAGGATTCCTGGGGTTGCCCTGAATGGCTGAGTTAAGGCAGGAAAAGCAGGGTGTTTGTTGTGGGAAGTGTGGGTAAGGTGGAAAGGCTGCACCTGAGCAGTTCTGGTTAAACTGGTGACAGGGGAAATGCCTTGAAGGAGCAGTAATGCCAGAAATCCAAAGGAGAGCATGTCAAAGACATGGATGGCTGTTTTTGTAGGTTTTTTTTTTTTTCCTATATAATAAGGGTTTTGGAGGACTGAGAACAGCTGATGCTTGTGAATTAACCCTCAGGGTGCTGGCTGGTCTGGCAGTGTGTAATTTCCTTGTCCTCCTCCTCTGGTGGCATCCTCACCTGTGGGGCTGCAGGGTGGTTGTTCAGGTGTTGGTGCTGGAAGAGCTTCTTGGGAACAAACTGGAGGTCCATGTGTCTTGGGGTGTCAGAATTAAACAGCAGCATCCAGACCAGTCAGCTGTTCTGCCTGGGACACAGCTGACCTAAATTGCACTTAATTTCTGAAAGAAAAAGCCTTTCTGCTGGTGAGTTATGTCATAGTTCACAGAGCAATATCACAGAATGGTTTGGGTTGGAAGTGACCTTAAATCCCATCCCCTTCCATGCCCTGCCATGGCAGGGACACCTCCCACTGTCCCAGGCTGCTCCAAACCCCAGTGTCCAGTCTGGCCTTGGGCTCCAGAGGCAGCCCCAGCTGCTCTGGGCACCCTGTGCCAGGGCTGCCCACCCTGCCAGGGAACAATTCCTGCCCAGGATGATGATGGAGCAGGAGCTCAGCCTTTTGGGCAGGAGCTCCATTCCCACATCAAATTCTGAACGCGTGGAGCTTCTAAATCCATCCTGCAGGCAGTAATACTCCCTCTGACACTGCAGAGATTTCCTGCATCTCGGTGCTCCCTGCTTGTGGAGCTGGCACTGCCCATTCCCAGAAGTTGTCAGGGAAGCTGGATACACATCCCAGCTGTGGCATAACTCCGAGGAGCCAGCACTTGTTAACTCTATTTGTTTTTATTATGGACATCGATCTGCCAGTCGCAATAATGCATTTATGGACATTTTTCTGCAAGCGCAGCGCTGGTGGCAGTTTTTACTGACAACTTGAGTCATCTGGACAGGAGTTGAAAATACGTTTATTTTATTGACGGATTGTGCAATTCTCTCGTTTACCCAGTGTTCATAAGATATCTGGACTGGTGAAGAGAATGTAACTGATGGGAACATGGAGGATGAAGTTTTAATTTTGGGTGGTTTGGAATCTTTTAGGTAGTGACAGGTTCCAGAATGTGTTTGGGGTAGGTTTGGGAGCTTTAACTTCATTAATGCTGTAATTAAAAAGTGAAAGGCTCCTTGTCCTTACAGCAGAATTCCAGACCTGAATTCCCTCCCTCTGCTGATAGCTGGGAATGTTACTGACCAGTAACTGTGCTGATTTATCTGAAGGTATAATGGGTAAAATCCTCCTAATGGAAGAAAAAAACCCTGTTGAATTTAGTATTTCTGACATATCACCCAGCACAGGTGTGCTTGGGCCAGCATGAAGTTTAACACACAGCTGGAGGAACAACCAAACTATAAAACCAAAAAATAAGCCCACATCCCCAACTTTAGTTGCTGAAGTATTCTTCATAAATGCAAAATGCAGTTTTAAAACTGAGCTGCTTACAGTCCAGGCAACTGCTTAAAATGTATTGAATGCCAATAAAGCTTGTGTAGGTTTGGATTTTAATAAAATTGAGTAATTGTCAAAGTTATTTGGAATACGTCGCTATTTTGATGCCTTTTGCTAATCCTTTTTTGAGTTTCTTCCTTATTTACTATTTTATATCTGCACAGCTAAATTACCATGTCCTGGTGGCTGTCAGGAGTATCAATTTATTCTGGGCCACATGAAATGATACAGATAGTTTCAGGTATCTTTTCATGTCACTTGTAAAACTTGGACGTGCAGCTGAAATTCTCCCTGATGCAGCAGAGATTCTGAAAGTTATTAAAAATACCTGAGCAAATCACCTTTAATTGCAAAGAATAAGAGGGGAGTTCATTAAAACAAAGTTTCTGACTTCGCTGCTTTTTGAGTGAAATAGGAGTTAAATATTAAAATAGCAGCATTACCAATGGCCTGGAGTCTTGAACGGCATGGCAGTGGGGAATAAATAATAATTTGAGTTTTGACCTCATGGATGCATTTTAGCTTTTCATTTTTATACAAATGCCACCTTTTGGCGCAGATTAATGCAATCAGTATTTTAATACATATATTAGCACAGCCCACTGGAGTCAGAGCTGTTTTTTTGTGTGAATCCTGCCATCTCTGTGCTCCACGTGCAGATTTAGGTCCCTCCAGGTAACCCTGCATTAGCAGATAGCAAGAATTAGTGCTGCCTTGTCAATGCTGCTGCTGCATAATCATCATCAGGAACACTGAAATTATCTGAGTGCTTTAGATCAGTCAGCACAAGGCAAACAATGCTCTTATCTTGGCTTGTTTGTACATTCAAGTGTGCAGAAGGTCTGTTAATTAGTTACACTTTTTAATAAACACCTAAAGTATACTTAAGGCCCTGTTAAAAGATTAATTTTTCTGTTTCACATGGTAAAACCAGCAGATGAGTGTTCAGCATGTGGCAGTACACGGGCAGCACGAGGCTGCTTTGGCAGCCTGGGCTGGTGGTGGGGACAGGACACTTGTGCTGTCACCCCTGTCCTGCAGAAACAGTTCCCAGGACTTCACATTCCCTGCACTGTGCTCTGCTGGATTCAAGGATGAGCAGAGGTGTAGTGGGAAGGCTGTGGGAAAAGAGAAATCCCTTGCACGGTCTCCTGTTGACACCAGAAATGCCTCTGGTTCTTGGCTGACTCCATGAAATGCGAAGATTTATCGTTGATGGAGTTTATTCAAGCTGGCCACGGTTGTTGGTTTGGGATTTTTTGTTTTGGTTTTCTTTTTTTCTGAAATATAAAGGAATTAATTGGTTTTGAATCCAGCCTGGATTCATTCCCTTTTAACTTGGAGGTTTAGGCAGTGGGATGGGAGTAAAATCTGCCTCTGTGGCCAGGGTTGTGCTTCAGGAAGGTGAAATTGAGGTCCAACAATGCAAAGTGCTTCAGCTGAAGCAAACTTTTAAAATAAATCATGGGATCCCAGAATGGTTTGGGTTGGAAGGGACCTTAAAGAACATTTGTTCCCACACCCAGGAGCAGATAGTTCCACTGTCCCAGTGCTCCAAGCCCCAGTGTCCAGCCTGGCCTTGGGCACTGCCAGGGATCCAGGGGCAGCCCCAGCTGCTCTGGGCACCCTGTGCCAGGGCCTGCCCACCCTGCCAGGGAAGTAAAAAATGCTTGTTTTATTATTTTTTTTAAACATACCAACAATACTGTTTTCACTGATTGCTCGAGTTCAATGTACTTTATTTTATATTATTGTTAATGCAGCTGGCCCTGGATTTAAATGCATTTCAGTTGCCTTTTTGTGCCATTATATTTGATTCCACAGCGAGACTTTCTAAGAATATGATTAACCCTCTGGGTCATCTTATAATGTAATTATTAATGATTGATTCTGTTTATCCTTGGGATCAATATGAGAAGCAAAAATGCTTTGGCATATATTTGGGGTTGATTTCTTGCATTCAGTAAACATGATCTGGTGACAAGACTGGTATTGGTTTATTACTCGGAACGTGTTTGATGAATCTGAAGTGTGTAATTAGTTTTATATAATGATGGTGATATGTGGGGTTTTTTACATGACTTATGTTAATATGGCCAATAGTGTTAACATCTCCTGCCACTAATAGTTAGGGTGGGGATGTATAGTAATTGATCTTCCTGGGAGTGCTGTAATGTAAAAACAATTCCGGCTGTTTGAAGTATATTTTACAAGTGTGCATTGGGCCTTTGGGATGTTATACTGAAAAACCCAATTGTACAGTTACCATGGGAACCCAATTAGAATAGATTGCTGGATTTTTTTTTTTTTCCCAGGCTTTCATCTTGACCAAAAATCTAATGTACTTTAAATGTTTTCATACGGAATTTTGTTCGTATAGTCACTTGGAGTAATGGCTGGTTTTTAATTTTAGTGCTGAACCAGAGTGTTCTGTTGAGGGTCCCGAGGACTTATCCTTCAAGGAGAATCTTCCTTTAGTGTTTAAAAGTTGATGAACTGAGAAAAAATACTTTTTTATTAATCCAAGTTCTTACTGCCATCACATGTACTCATCAGGCTGCAGTCCCGGGGGGAAAAAAGCAGGGAAGTATCTCAAAGCCCAAGGACTTCTGTTCTAGATCATCAGCAAAACATGGCTGAAGAATTTCCTGCCCTTCAAGGATCTATTTTTGGTGTCGCCTCTGACTTTTCTTCACCTTTTTGGCCTGTTGACCTACGCAGAGGTTCGGGATGCTCACGGGGTGGCACTGTGATGTGTTTGCTTCGTGCACCGTTCAGTACCTACAGGGGTTTGCGTGTCTTCAGGTGTCCTGGGAGCATCCTGCTCCCTCAGCACAGCTCCTGGCTGGGAGCAGAGGTTGTGGGGAGCTTGGGAACATCTTGCTGGAATGGCCAAGGGAAGCTGAGGCAGGAGAGATGGAGATGGGTATCGCTGGTCCTTGGCAGCTCTGAGCTAGTGAGGATTGTCAACTATTAATTTTTCCCATAGTGCTCGTTAATCCCTTCAGTTTATCCCACTCTGCAAGTGCAGGAGGGAATTTTCCATTTTTGGTGAAGCCGTTGCTGACATGAAGGTTTCAGTTTTTCGAGGTTTGGTTCTGGTGTCTCAGTTTCCACACCATGGAAGTGGTACCACTGAATTTGATCAATGGGTGTTGTTCCAATGAGGTTTTGGCTTTTTGCCTTCAAAGTCACCCTTAGGAGAACCCTTCAGCTCCACGTGAAGTACTGACCTCCTCCAGCAAGACAGTCTGTGCAAGGCTGAGGTGCATTTTGGAGGGATGGTTTGGGCTCTCCAAGGGGTGTTTTTTGGATGGTTCCCCCTGTGTGGCTGGCAGAAGTCTTCCAACCACCGTGGTTTGGACATGACTGGTTTTACCCCAGTTCTGGTCACCCAAGGAAGGCCTTGTTGGGTGAGCAGGTGGAACTCAAGCAGGGTTTGAAATGAGCTTCAGGATAAATCTGATTGCTGAGGCAAAGATTTCAGCTTTGCCCTCCAGGAAGATCTAAAAAACCTGAGCGTTGCTGGGTGCTTTGAAATACCCAGCTCTGAACTGATGATAGAAGTAAATTGCTATTTTATTTTTAGCTCTGTCATAGATATTTTAAGTAGTTCTATTAGATTGCTCATCTGCCTGACCTGCATTTAAAAATGCAGTGAGTTCTCTTTGCAATGCTTGCCTTGTTACTAGAGTTAAAATACCAATTATTATTCATCCTAATTTTAAACACTTAAGTAAGATGCAAGGTTAAGATTAAATGTTGCTGTTTGGTTTTAAGTGGCTGGGAAGTGGCCATGTGTTCTGTCAGTGCCTTGGACTTCAAGGAGAGGTCTTGAAAATCCTGGGATGTTCATATAATCTCATTTTTAAGAGATTTACCATTCCTGAAGTGGATACAGTTATCCCTGCCCATGGAGTGGTGATTCCCTGATTTAAGTGGAGCAGTTCCCATCGAGGCTGGCTGTGAGTCAGGATTGTGAAGCTGAGCTTTTGGCACATAATCTCCTTGATTTTTAAAAATGCAGTGTTTATAGCACATCTTTCAAAGACAGAGTGATATTAGCTGAGTGGCACTAAAAAAAAAACATAGAGGGGGAGCTAAATGCCAAAGAAATAGGAAATATCCTTTATTTCCAAGGGGAGAGCAAAAAGGAACCAGTTGTGGGTTTTAATGATATAAATAATGTTAAAGGCTAGAATTATAATAATTGAAGTTAAAATGTTTTAGGTACGCAGTGGCGTGAAATCTGTGCTTTTAAACCCAGAATATATCACAATCACTGGCTTTAAAATCACTTTCATGCCTTGAAATGTGGCATTTCCTAAATCACAAAAGGCTCTTCATTTTACTCAGTCACTTAGAAGTACATGACAGCCTGTAAAATATTATTCAATTAATACTTTTATCTTTTGAGGCATTCTTATTCCAGATATCAGAGTTGCGCAGTGCTTGTTGTGGAAGAACTCTTCAGTGTGCCATCTGTTGATTTTTTTGTTTGACTCATGACAAGTGGGTGACTTAACATTAAAATTCCATGTTGTTTGTAAAAAAAAAAAAAAAACTAAACTCCCTTTGGAAATGCTGTGTACTGAAACTTGGAGCTTGTTTAAAAACTGATACAGAGCTGGATATTCTGGATATTCAGATCTCCCTGTGGAATTCAGATTTAACAATCTAACTGGGAATTTTTTTTTTTTTTCCTTCCAGGTGAAGCCTTTTTTCCTCCACGATGGCATCGAGGCTGGTTCCAAAAGTAAGTTTCCAGAGAAATGCCCTTGCAGGGAGGTGTCCACTGGAAGTCCAGCATTACAAAAGAGTTCACGTAACATAGTTTGCTTTTTCCCCAGTGCCCAGCAGTCAGGATTAGGAATCCAGTTGACAAGATTGATGCTGCATTGTAAATCTCTGTAGCTCTGTCATGGTTGGTAACAGGCATCAGTGGACCTTTCCCCAGCACGTATCCATCTGCCACAGAGCATAAAGAGCAGGACAGAGCTGCTCTCGCCGTTTTGTGGCTGTTTCCATTCCCTAATAATAAACACCTCCCTGAAAAACAGGATTAATTTTGAGGCTTGAGGCTTCAGTGATGTAAGTGTAGGTCAGTGACATTGCAGCAAAAAAAGAAACATGGGTGTTTATCCAAATATTCAGACAGTTTACTCTGCTGAAAGAAGGGCATCAACACATTGATAGTCTATAACTGTCTCCCTGAAATACTTGAAATGAACTTTGAAGAGACAAATACCTTTTTTTTTTTTTACCTATTTTTGTAACATTAGTGATGCTCCTCTAGGAAAACACTTCTGGTACAATCACACCTGCATTTCTAACTATTCCTGTTGGCAACTTCTGTCACTGCTCTAAATGTCTGAATAGTGGCATCTCCTGTGGTTTTAATCTGCTTTACATAATGTCATGTGGCTTAGAAAAGGAGTGTTTTGCTGGTTTGTGTTGTTTACCTCTTTTCTACAAAAGCAAATTGGTTTTGTTTCTTAAAACAGAATGGTTGAGGAAGAAATCCAGGTAAATAAATTCTTGCTTCACTTTTTTCTTTTGAGCCATCATCTCTTTAGTTGCATTTATGCATCTTCCAGTTGCAAACACCTTTTAGCAGAGGGAGGGAGAATCCCTGGTTCCCTCTCATTGCAGGTTAGGTGTGATATAGCTGGCAAGTGACACGAAACTAATAATTTATTATCTAACCTTTTCATTTCCCCCCCCTCTCACGTGGAGTTGAAAGGTGCAGCTTGAGCTGTTCGGGGAGTTTTCCCCTTTTGATATGTGGGAAGCCAGAAGGTTTGAGGTAAAACACTCCAACTCCACTGTGGGGACTGTGCAGACACCTCCCTGTGCTCTGGATGCATATTAAATATTTATGTCCTGATGTAATTGGTGATTTTCGGGCTGTTTCCAGTGTGTGATCAGTTTGCACAGCCCCACGTTGGGGTGACACCCAGCGTGTGCCTGGCCGTGGATTTGCAGGAATCAATTATCACCCGTGCAATGTGCTGAACAGTTTTTAAGGAGGCTGCTGAAAAATGCTTTGGGAAAGGAGGCAGACGTGGGAATTTTCCATAATCGCTGCCTGTGCCTCCCACTCCATCCCTGATTTTGTTGCAGTGACCAGAGATGAGTTTTGGGTTTGGGTTGGCTGGAAGGTGGCTGGGCTCTGGGTGACCCAACCTCAGGATATCTCCATATTTAGGAATTTGGGTGGGGGTTTGTTGTTCTTCTGACAACGTGGAATTTTTTGTATTTCATTAGAAAACTCTAAATGTCCTTCTGCTCCTTGCTGGATTCCTTGCAGTTAAATTTGAAGTTAGTAAATGGATTCTTGTACTAACCCTGATGCTTTGCTCTGTTAATAGTGAAACCTTTATCCTGACTCGAGCAGGGCTGGGTAACTACAGGAAAATCCAGATGTGTGTGTGCCAAGACTATACTCTTGTATTTTTATACAAATCTTTGCAACACCTCTTCTGTCTGTATTTATTTCCCTGTATGTTGTGTTTTTAGTGAATCCCTAATACACATTTTGCTGCTCTGCTCACTTCAAAAATTTCAGCAAAATTCTTTCCTCACACACAACTCAGATTCCTGACTCTCCTTCAGCTTAAGGAGTGCTATTAATGGTTTTGTTCATATTGCTTAGATTTATTTTGTTATTATTCTCCAGCTCCTACTCTTCAGGTAGAGCTATTTTGGTATTATAAAGAATGATGGATTATATAGGAAAGTTTCTTTTGAAGCCCTCCTGATATTGTGCAATGCACTTGGGGGTCAGCTACACTTGACTGATGCATGATTTATCCCATGTCCCTGCCACTTCCTGAGATAAAGCTGCTATTTTATCAAAAATGCCAGCAAGTGTGATTTAGAATTTATCCCCCTCCTTTTTCAAATAATTGTTCTGATTACTTTCTGGCACGGCAATAAAATGATAAAGGTAATTGCACACAAATGTGAGATAGCACCAAAATACAATAAAATTAACCTGAATTAGCTTGACTTGTCGATGAGAAGTATTTATGAAATGTATTTTTGCAATAAGGGAGACTGATATTATAGCTGGAAGGTGAGTTATTGCCTTAATGTAATACTGTTTGAAATTTAAAAAAGAGACTGTTACAGTTGAGGGTGATTGTGCCTTTGAAATTAAGTTGAAGTGATTCTTATAATTGGCAGCAATAATGCATTGGGAAGGTAATATCTTTTATTGTGTTATGCCTAGTTGCATTATCTTTTATTTAGCTGGTCCTGACTCCAGCTCTGCAGAGAAGACAAGCAGGAGCAGATCAGGAATTTTGTGGATTTAGGTGATAAAAACTTGAAATGTTACCCAATATTAAAGTCATCCTTCTGCTGTATTTTTTTTTTTTTCATTTTTAGCCCATTTTCAGTTCCCCAGAACCTGATACAAGGCTCATTGGATTAAAATTTCATCTGTTTTCCTTGTATTGGAGTAGTTGCCATGTATTTACATCAGGCTGAGCCTGTAAGAGCCGAGCACTCCGGGCTCGCTGTGTGTGTGTTTATGTCAGCTGCTGATTTGGGCAGTGCATTTTGTATTTCTCTGTGCCTCAGAGTACAACCTCTTACAGAAGAGTGTGAGCACGCCCTTACAGCAAGCCCCTCGATGGTTTTTAAGTAGATCCTCAGCATCACTGAGGTTGGAAAAGCCCTCCCAGCCCACGGAGTCCCAGCTGTGCCCCATGCCCACCCTGTCCCCAGCCCTGAGTGCCACCTCCAGGGGACACCTCCAGGGATGGGCACTGCAACCCTCCCTGGGCAGTGCCAATCCCTGACCCCCTTTCCATGGGGAAATTCCTGCTGATCCCACCCTGAGCCTGCCCTGGCCCAGCCTGAGGCCGTTCCCTCTCCTCCTGTCCCTGTTCCCTGGAGCAGAGCCCGACCCCCCCGGCTGTCCCCTCCTGGCAGGAGCTGTGCAGAGCCACAAGGTCCCCCCTGAGCCTCCTTTGCTCCAGGCTCAGCCCCTTCCCAGCTCCTCAGGAACTCTCCAGCCCCTTCCCAGCTCCCTCAGGATCCTCCAGCCCCTTCCCAGCTCCTCAGGAGTTCTCCAGCCCCTTCCCAGCTCCCTCAGGAGTTCCCCAGCCCCTTCCCAGCTCCCTCAGGATCCTCCAGCCCCTTCCCAGCTCCTGAGGAATTCTCCAGCCCCTTCCCAGCTCCCTCAGGAGTTCTCCAGCCCCTTCCCAGCTCCCTCAGGAATTCTCCAGCCCCTTCCCAGCTCCTCAGGAGTTCTCCAGCCCCTTCCCAGCTCCGTTCCCTTCCCTGACCACGCTCCAGCCCCTCCATGCACTTCTTGTCCTGAGGGGCCAGAGCTGGACACAGCACAGAAGGAATTGTAACTGTAGATAGGTAGCTCGATCTGTAGCCAATACCTTGGATTTCATTCTTGAAGTGATGAACACATCTGGAAAATTGAGATTACTGCACCATGACTTTTCCTTTGCACGAGATTTCATGGAGTCATAGAATATCCTGAGTTGAAAGGGACTTGTTGAAACTCAATCCAGTTACAACAAAATAGTTTTTTTTGGGGGACCCTCTAATTGTTAAGAGACAAGATTATTGATTTTTGACTCTTTAGTATATTTATTTATTTATTGTTTGAAAGCAAATTCCTTAATTATTTTTAAATATATATTTTACAAGTATAAAAAGTCAGTGTTTTATTCCCTCGACAATGTTAAAATATTGGAACAACTCAACAAAATATAGCATTGCTTCTTACTGAATCTTCTGCCATAGGATTTCCAGCTTCAAAAATGAGGAGCTGGAGGACTTAATCCCTTTGGTAGGTCCTTGGAAGGATAAGAGGGACAATGTTTTTCCCCTCCCCTTGGAAGTTACACGGGACACGTGGCTGTTGGGCTGGTTCCTGGTGGGATTTGCAGGTACCCAGTAACTGGGTGCACACACTTGTTGCCATAATCTGATTATTGCAGGAATATCTGGCACTGTCCTGTCCACTTTCCCTCCTCTTGCTGCTCCATTTCTTACCCAGTTTTACTCTTAATTAATTACAATATCTCTTGGCAGCCCCCAGTTTGATGAGATGCCCTGAATAACTCCATGCTTCCACCACGATCAGGAATTTTTAAAACTAATTAATACCACACTTCTTCTGTGCTGTGTGTAAGTAGAAGCTGAGAATTGTTTGGGTAGGAAAACACCTTCAAGATCAAGTGTTAATCTTTGCTTTGTGCTATTGATATCACATGATATCAATTTCCTGATTGATACACATGTGGTTTATTATGGTATCTATGCTTTAAGTGCCACGTGGCTGCTGTGCTTGCAGCCCATTTAAATTTCCTGTATAAGTAATAGCTGGGGAAAGATGCAGGATGTGTTTACTTGTTTTTGGAGAGGTTCTGGAGGAAATAATACATCAGAATTCCTGTTTGAACAGCCCGCTGGGGTCTGCTGTTCAAGCACCAGCTCCAGTCCGGGCTTGGCGCGAGCAGCAGATGGAGTTGAAAACTGCACTTGTTGAGTCTGGAATGCAGGAGCAGTAACCCACCTGCCCCTTCCAGGGGAGTTAAACTGGGTTTATTACAACTGAAGTGCCCTTCCAGTAAAATCAAGCAGCCAGGGCCAGCCCTGGGTGCTGGGAATTTGTCGTTGCTCCCGTCTGCCAAAGCAGCCGACTGAAGGCGCAGCCAAAGAGCCAGAGGCGACCACTGCTTGGAAAGGCACTTCCCTAGCTTGGCATTTCGGGGGCTTCTGGTTGCCATCCAAAGAGGATTAGTAGGATAATGCGATGGGACAACAGGAACTTGCTTTTGTTGTCTTTGATTGTTTAATAAAGAATTACGTGTTTGCTCTCCTTGAAGATTTTTTAAATGCCGTAGAAAGCAAATGTTGCTCCATGTGAGCACGTATCCCTCTGGTTTTTCGGGGGCTTGTGTGAAGTGGGCCTTTGGATAAGGGAAGAGGGGGACTGATTTTGAGTGTCTATGCCAGTGTATATTTGTATATGTTCAGAATATGCAGCTTGATTCTGTACCTTCACATTTTTACGGGATTAGTTCTTCGTAAGGTAAAGAAATTGCATCACCCCAAACTAACCCTGGATTTGCTTCCAGTCTGTCTGACATTTCCTTTCCAAACCTCCCCGCGCCAGGAAATGAGGAGGTTTTGTTTTCATACCCTCTGAAGTTACAGGTTTGGCTTAACCAGGGTGAGATTTACTCAGAGGAGCAGTGAGGCACCAGGAGAGCACTGCAGGCTTTCAGTGCAGCTCTTGTTTGAGAGGCTCAGCTGGGGAGGTGTTTATTGTTCCTGTAGCAAGGAGACAATTCCATGGGCCTGGATCTCCAGTGCTTCTTGCTGGAAAGCTGAACGTTTGTTTTGGATGCTGTAGGAAGGAGAAGTGCACCCAGCAGAGACTGTGATTGTGGAGGGGGAAGAGGTGTCTTGTGTCCAGGGCAGGGTTGTTCAGTTCACAGAACCCTGCTGCAGGATATAAAGGACTTGTACTTTAGAGCATTAAAGGTAATTAAAAGTTACTTTATTTTTAGCAGGTTGTATTGACAGAATTACATCAGATTAGATACCGAGAGGATTGTTTTGTTTCAAGGCTTTATTCTTGGGTTTAAGCAATGACTGCAACGTGTTCTTTTCCTCAAAAATGAGCTTTTGTCTTAATTTAAAACCTGTGAGGCACTTGGCTCTCTTTGGACTGACACAGTTTTCCATATTTTTGGAGGATGCTGTGGGTGGAGTGATACTGGAATTGTGCATTGCCTGGTTCAGAAGTTATTTTTCCATGAAGTGATGAGGGGTGTTGGTCAGAGCTCCCTGTGGGTTGCAGAGGGCAGCAGCCATCCCTTGGTTTTTTTTGGACATGGAGCTTCCTGGCTTTCAGGACAACTTTCTCACATCTTCAACTGTCCAGATTAAGATGTCAAACCTTCAGGGGTGTCTTTGGATCAGGACATCCTTATCACAGAATCCCAGAATGGTTTGGGTTGGAAAAGACCTTAAATCCCACCCAGTGCCAGCCCTGCCATGGCAGGGACACCTCCCACTGTCCCAGGTGCTCCAGCCCCAGTGTCCAGCCTGGCCTTGGGCACTGCCAGGGATCCAGGGGCAGCCACAGCTTCATATTTCTTTGGAATTCACACCATTCTATTTAGTTGGAAATGTTTGCACTCTTTTTTTTTCAAGAGGAAGAAGCATCTTTAAAAAAAAAAAATTGTATTTAAACTTCTAAAGAAATCAGACATTTCATAATAAGCAAAAAGACTGAGAGTTAAATGTTTCTCATTCTCACTTTTATTCCAGTATAACAAAGTGATACTAATATTCCAGTATACTAAACTTTCACTATATTTCACTTCAGCTTTCAACATATTTCACTTTTAGTGTGAAACTTCCAACAAACTCTTTCCTTCTTTCTTCCCTGCAGTAAAATTATTTGTAGTACATAAACTCTTTGTTCTCTTGGAACAGTAGCTTTTGTAAGGGGAAAATATAGATGATTAATCAAGATATTAGCAGGAGCAGATTTTTAGATTGTTCTGATTGCATGGATCCTGTCTTCTATTCACAGCCCTTAAATCTTTCTCTGCCTTGAAACACTAAAAAATGGCTTTTTCCTCTAAGACAAGGCCCATAAGGTTGGAAAATCACCCTCCACCCTGCACTATATGTGCAGAAATACATTACCTTTACTATTAATATCTTTTCCCATATTCTTTACATACAATGGATTGTTTCCTTTTAAATAAACAGGCAGAACCAGTAAAACAAATACAGGAAGTTTTAAACTATTAAGGAGATGTGGAGAGAACTGTAATTCAGTGAAATCCTTGGATGGGTGGCCCACTGGCATGGGCAGCCTCATCAGTGGCAGAGGCTTTTTGACACTAAATCATTTTGCAAACGTTGGTTTATGATGGATTTTTTGCTTTGCCTGATGGGATTTGATAAGGATTTTGTTAGGAGAAAGATGCAAACCTACTGCATCAGGAAGGGTGACTGAAATGAAGAAGCAAATTGCCAAACTCTGATGCATTCCCCTTAAATTTAAATCCAATATTTGAAGCTTCGATTGAATTTTAATTCAAAACTTGAATCAATAGCAAGCAGGTTTGAGATACTCAAAAGAAGGACTCTCTTAAGAGTTCAGGCCTGGTGTTTTTTCCCTGTAATTAGGATGAAGAAGCAGCTTCCCTGGCATTTATTGATCATCCTCCAACTCCACAAATGTCTGGAGCTGCATTTTTGGTGCGTCCCTGGTACTCTGCGGCACCATCAAAACAGGGCAGGTGTTTGTGAACTGTAGCTCATTTGTTGATGCAAATGTCAGGACTTTGATGGTGGTTTTTAGGATAAATTTATGCAGAATGGGGAGTAAATGAGTGAGGTGGTGCTTGGTCACACCCCTGGTGGGGGTGGGTATCAGCCCTACCTGCTGGTAGTGATTCCAGTGGGTTAATACATTCAGAAATTCAGGTTTTATGGGCTGGAATTCCTATGGTTGGTGCAGTCTGGGGTCCTCTGACAGTAGTTTTTAGTGTTTGAAGGCAGTGGTTCCCTCCTAGCCCAGCGTGGGAGCAAGGTCGTGTGGGAAACCTCCAGTGGCACCTGGGTGGGTTCTTCAGTTTCACAGGAGCGTGAAGAACTAAACAGCATTTCCAAATGTGCAGCAGTGCCTTGGCTAGAAATGGTGGGAATGGGACCGTTCTGGGGTCTGAGGGAAATAGGGGGAAGAATTGCAATGCAATTTCCTGCTGTTGGTTGTGTTTCCATCACACGTAGCTCAATTAACACTTGGTTAATCTGAAAATGATCAAGAGACCCCTTTCTTGGAGGAACTGGGACATCTCCCTGATTAATGCAGGTTTTAAAAAAAATCCAATTGCAGGATGTGTGAGGCCACATTCGATTTGCCAGCTGAATATGTTATTTTTGCCTTGATTCTCAGAAATATTTGAGGGGAAAAGAAAAAAAATTGGTGAGGACTTCCATGCTGTAGCCTAATGGAAATCCCCTGCTAAATCAGATGCAGAGGGGATTATTGTTAATATTTTGATATTGGTGTGGTGGGTTTATATTGTAAAAGCAGAGTGAAGGAAATGGAAAAACCTGTGGAGGGGAGATCCATCAGAGATAGGGCTCTGATGGGAAGGATTCAGTTCTCCATAATACCGAAAGGAAAATCAGGGTTTGCTCTCTGGACTTTTCTGGAAAACACAAATAGTTTTCTGGGACAACATGGAGCATGGAAATGCTTTGCTACAGATTTTTTTTTTTTTAAGCTTTTTTGATTCTTAAGATTTCTCTGCCTTTTGTATTTCTCTATTCGTCATTATGGATATGAATTGAATTCTAGGATGTCAGGCCAATGTCCAGTGGAGTTTCTGGGGGTGTTAGGAGCAGCAGAACATAGAAATATTTGAATTATTTAATATAGTGTGAAAGCTGCTTAATGCAAATTTAAATAAAATTACAATCTTCCAGTTTGCTGTGTTTGGCAGTCTGGTGAGGTAAACTTACAAATGTTGCTCCTATGGTTTTATTTCTTTGGGAAAACTCCAGAGGTTGGCAGGAGATGTTTCCTCTCTAAAAATCATATTTTTTTCCTACCTAATATCAAAATTACGAGATATTTTGATACAGATTTTTAGGTATTGCAGTGGAAGGGGAAAATGAAGGTGGAAATGATGCAGGAGCTGATCAGAATTTTTCCAATTTTTCATAAATCGTGGAATGGTTTGGGTTGGAAAGGTTGGAAATCCCACCCAGTGCCACCCCTGCCATGGCAGGGACACCTCCCACTGTCCCAGCTGCTCCAGCCCCAGTGTCCAGCCTGGCCTTGGGCACTGCCAGGGATGGGGAAGTGTCCAACCACTAAACCACGTCCTGAAAGTGCCACACCTCGTGGTTTTGGAACACTCCCAGGGATGGTGGCTCCACCACTTCCCCTGTCAGCCTGTTCCAATGCTTGACAACCCCTTCTGTGAGGAAATTTCTCCTCCTGTCCAGACTAAATACCAGAATCTGGACAGAGGAGTGTGCATTGTACATCTGTCAGTGACCTTCACCCTGGAGCATCCCGACCCCACTGCATATGGATGTGGATTGATGTCCTGCAGCCTCATTCTTTTGCAAAAATAAACCTTCTGAATATTGCAAAAATAAACCTTCTGAGTATTGCAAAAATAAACCTTCTGAATACTGCTGCCTGATGCAGAGGCTAAACAAGGCTGCAAATAGGAGTTGCAGTCACTCAGGGTTTCATCTATAAAGCTTAGTTCAACTCAGAGAGAGCTCAGAGGGTTATTGATAGTTTTCTCTGCTGCTCCCTGCATCCTGGGTTTTGTTCTGATGGAAAAGTCGTGGAGCACATGGTGTGAGGTTCAGTGCATCTGGTTCAGGGCTGTCAAGCCAATAAACATGAAGAATGGCCGCTGGTTTGGCACATCTGCAAACTTCTGCAATGAGCTGCTGCTCCAAAGAAGTTCTCCCGTGTCCTCCAGGAGGGAGAAGGAGCATGGAAAAAGTTGGTAGGAAAGGAGTTTCTTTGTGATGCCACCAAACATTTGATTATTCAGCAGCTGGGGTTGCAGTCAAAGTAAATAAACCCCAGGGAACCTGCAGTTCCTGGACTTCTCCAAGCTGAGTGAGGTTGATCTGGTTGCTGCATGTCTGTAAGGGAGGAATTGCGTAAGAGCTTCCCAAAATTCAGGCCTTTAGGTTTACTTTTGCTCTAGTTATGCAAAACTGTCAGCTTGATGGTTTTTCAGCTCTCTCACGCTGATTATATTACTCACAGATGTGACTTCATTCCACAGCAATTAATAATGGGGTTTGCAATGATTCTCTTATTTGGAAAACAACTAATTATTGTACAGCTGTGAGCAGTGGGCAGCTGTAAGTCACCCTGCATGGACCTTCCTGCTGCACCCCTGGTCTGTCATTCATGGAATCCCAGGATGGTTTGGCTTGGAAGGATCTTAAATCTCATTTCATCCCATCCCCTGCCGTGGGCAGGGACACCTTCCACTGCACCAGGTTGCTCCGAGCCCCATCCGACCTTGAACACAGGGAAGTAAATAAAACAAATCCAAGAAATTTGTTGTTCTCTCAGTGTTGCAGGAAACCTCATGAAGTTCAGCAGGTCAAGTGCAGGGTCCTGCACCTGGAGGGACAGGACACAGGGAATGGCTTCCCAGAGGGCAGGGATGGATGGGACTTTGGGAAGGAGTTGTTCCCTGGATCCCTGGCAGTGCCCAAGGCCAGGCTGGACACTGGGGCTTGAAGCAGCCTGGGACAGTGGAAGGATGGATGGGATTTTGGGAAGGAATTGTTCCCTGGATCCCTGGCAGTGCCCAAGCCCAGGCTGGACACTGGGGCTTGGAGCAGCCTGGGATAGTGGAAGGTGTGGAAATAAGTGGAAATAAGTGGTTTGTAATGTCCCTTCCATCCCAAGCAGTTGTAGGAGCCTTTCATTCTGTGTTTGCTGGTGGAGTTACCTTGTGCTGCCTCACAGTTTCTCTGTTGTTCACTTTTTTCCCAGTTTCACGTGAGCTGAGCTCTTTGGAGCACAGGATTTTCTGTGGCCTGGGCCAAAGGTTTGGTGTCAGGGTGACTGCAGAGGACACTGGTGATGTTCTGTCCTGTCCTGCTGCAGTGATGGCACAAACCAAACTGGGAGCACAACTCACACTTCCAGACTGGGGTGGTTTTTTTAGCCAAGATGAATTTGACAAGTCTGTTATTGTTGGTCTTGTCCAATATTGAGAAATACTTGGCAGCTGTTTCCAGCTACATCCTATCAGTAATCGTAAAACCAGACTGGTAACAATGGGAATAAAAATATGCTTCTTTTCCTAAGGAATGATTGATTTTTTTCATGTGTTTTCTTTTCCAGCAGACATATTCTATTTGTGTTCCAGCTGTTATTTGCATAACACTGCTGCTCTAAACCACTGAATCTACTTTGTTGTCACAACAGTCCTGTTTTAAATAAGTGTCACAACACATTGGATTTTAGCTGATAAACCAGCCATGAAACTGCTGCTATTTCACATTTTTATGAAGATCACTATGCTGCTAGTTAATGGTTTTTTTGTTGTTTTTTTTGAGACTGTGATTTAGGTGCTAACTTCTAAAGATAGATCATTTTAAGTTGGAATTTTGAAAGCGAATGCCATAGTTGAGGAAACTTGAAATTCACTGTTGTCTTGCTTTTTTCAAATTGCTTTTGAGAACTACTCAAATCTGTTCCTTGGTGCAAATTCCTGCAGTTAAAGAGGATTTTATTTCCTTGACCAGGTGAATTCCAAACAGGGAGGATCTCCGTGCAAGGAGAAGCAGGTGGTTCTGCTCAGCCCCCTGGGCAGGATGGAGATCTGGGGCTGTGAAGCGGGCGTACATGAAATAAAACTCCCCAAAATGAGCCTGCTGCCAAGTGGGTGAGTTCATGTCCTATTGATGCTGTGCTTGTGTTTGTGCTGCAGGAGGGAGATTGCCCAGAGGGTCTGGGAGCGCTCTTGTTTTTCCTAATCCTGCTGGGAGGAGTCCCTTGTGCCCTTAAGGACTCCAAAATGCATCAGTTCCTCTGCTGCCTCAGAAATGGTATCAAACGTTTTAAGGTCTTGTGTGTTCTTAATGTAAGTTTTGAAAGAATCTCCTGCCTCCCTTAATTTTTGGCGCACATATAAATGTCACTGACGGTAAAATCTCCTTGCACACCTCACAAATCTTGCAGACCCACATCTATTTTTATATTTTTATATTTTTATATTTTTATATTTTTATATTTTTATATTTTTATATTTTTATATTTTTATATTTTTATATTTTATATTATTTTTATAATTTTATATTTTTATAATTTTATATTTTTATAATTTTATATTTTTATGTTTTTATATTCTTATATTTTTATATTTCTATATTTCTATATTTTTATATTTCTATATTTCTACATTTTTATATTTCTATATTTTTATATTTCTATATATTTATATTTTTATGTTTTATGTTTTTATATTTTTATATTTTTGTATTTTTATAGTTTTATAATTTTTACATTTTTATAAATTTTATGTTTTTATATTTTTATATTTTTTATTTTTATAATTTTTTATATTTTTAATTTTTATAATTTTATATTTTTAGATTTTCATATATTTTTTATTTTTATATTTATTTTTATATATCTTATATTTTTATATTATTTTTACATTTTTATCTAGAGATCTATGCTCCAACAGGTAGAAGCAGGATTGACTGATTGTTTTAATTGCTGTGTAGTACTGGTGAGAGCTTTAGTTGTTTTCCCAGAGCTGTAATGTCTGCTGGAGTTTGGAACAGGTCCCACGTGGCAGTGGAGATGATGTCTCAAATCCAGGCCTGGCTGAGGAGGCATCAGTGCAATTCCTCTTGGTTGTAAATTGTCTGCTGGAGTCCATCTGTCCTGCTCAGATATTTGATTTTTCTTCCTTGTTTGTGAGGAAATGTTCAGTGACATTTTTAGAAGGAATGTTGAATTCATTCAGAATTAGATGCTAAATTTCTACGCCAAATTTCTTCCGCAAAATCAAGACTTCTTAGACTCCCTCAGACTTCTCTAAGACTGGTCTTGGTAATTAAATTCCACTTTTCCACAGTGTACTGCATCAGTGTTCCCACTGACAAGGCTCAGACAGGTTTGGCTTCTTTTCTCAACGTTGTCTTTTTTTCATCCCATGTTTGCCTCTGAAGTTCTCCATGGATTTTTGGCATGCTTGTTTTCCTGTTTTATTCTCCCTGTAACTGAAGTGGGTGTAAAATTAATCAGGACTATGGAGCATGTGTGTGTTCTGGTTGAAATGTGATTTTTGCCTCCCATACAAAAGCCACTGGATTTCACAGTTTTGCCAGCTCCAGGGATATGGAAATGACTGCTTCACTTCCTTCAGGTTCTGGTTTAAGTGCTGGATTTCTGCTGATGAGGAATGGAAATAAATGGGCATTTAGGATGAAGTTGGAACTTGGCTTTGCTGCAGAGCAAAATCTGCCTGGAGAACAGCCCAGGGGATGAGGATCTTCACCTTGTGAAGGGTGAACATCAATGAGTGAGCAGAATGAGAGTAGGAAAAAGATCTGGGGGATCTCAGAGCCGTTTGTAGGGATGGGTGCTGCTCTTTTATCAGAATATTTGGTTAAAAAAACCTGGTTTTGTTTTACCAGGACATCTGGTTTGCTCACCTCTAACATGTTCACGTTCTCTGGTTGAAGTTTCTCATGGTCTTGTTCTTCAGCAGAAGTTGGACAGTTTAGATCCTTTTCCTAAATTTCAGTTTTCACCTGTTCTAGATCTTCACTTTTCTCAGTGGTGAGCTGGCTTCACTCCATCTTGAGGCATTAGTGGCATCTTGGCAACTCTTAACCTCACAGGCTGCATGATTTATGTGCAAAAATTGTTACATTAGAGGGTCTGTCACTCAGGAATAACTCTGAAGCTAAGGGCAGGAAGAGTATTTTTATGATTCCTTCAAGGATTTAAATCTGAAGAAGAAAGGTGGGACTTCCTTTTGTCTTTAGCACTGACAAAGTTCTAAAAATTTTAAAGCCATCTGTAAATGTTTGTGCTGAAGTATAACATTTAATCTCTTCTACTCATCGCTAGTGAATAGTTGTTAAATCTGGCCTCATTATTTTCGACAGAATAAAATAAAAACAAAGCAGTGCCTGGTGTTTCTCCTAACTGGCTAATAAACGCCATGGCAAGAACATTGGGTGGGGAAAAAAAAAACATAAGAAACATAAAAATTGATTTTAATGGACCCCTGTCAGAAGGAACCATAATGAGCACAAGTCTGGTAATAAATATTGGTATTCTGCTCCACGGTGCTTGGGACTTCTCATGTGGAATTGCATGTAACAATCAATAGAGATTTTAGGGTTTTTTAACAACAAAAATAAGTAAACCTTTGAAATATATAAATACTTAAGACTTGCAATCTGTCAGACAAACCTGGTAGTTTTAGGAGAATCTGATAAGAGCCCCTGGTTAATGGCATAATCGCTTTGTGGAGATCTCGCTCTGTTTTACAGCTTGTAAAATGCTGTGCAATTAATCACCTGAGATTACAGCCTCCTCACTGATGGCTCTCCTTAAAACTTAAGAACACAGACTATAATGGAGCCTAAAAGGAGAAGCAACAAAGTAAAACCCAGTTTCAGTATGCTTGAAAGAAATTGATCTATTAATGAGATGAAACTAATTGTAATAACCTGAGGTTATTCTGCTCCTCTGGAAGCCGCCGGGGTTTAAAAGTCCAGACATGTCACAGGGGGATGGTTTCTTTTGGAGAGGAGGCATCTTTATCCAGGCTTCTGAAATCCATGATGTGCACCCCATTCCTGGAACTGGAAGGGGCTTGGAGCAGCTGGGACAGTGGGAGGTGTCCCTGCCATGGCAGGGTGGGCTTTGAGGGTCCCACACCAGTCTGGGATTCTGTGATAAGGATGCCCTGACCCAAACACACCCCTGAAGGTTTGACATCTTAATCTGGACAATTGTATCTGTTTCTAAGAATTTCAGCTTCACAGTTCATATTTAAAAAAAAAAACCCTTAAGTGTGTATAAGCTGTGTGTATGTATTTATATATATGTGTGTGTGTATATATGTATATATACACTATGTACATTATATATCATTTATATATCTATTATATTTTATATATATCATGATATAGTACAGTATAATAGTATATAATATATATATTTCATGCTTTATCAGCTGTTGTAGTTTTTCTTTCTGTACATGCCAATCTCGTGATTAGTTCTGATTGATATTCCTCCAACATCCCAACCTGAAATATTGCAAAAGTTTAACACTTCCTGCTCATGTCCAAAAGAAAAACTCCCTTTCTTTTACTGTTATTTTACTTCAGCAGTGTCTTCAGCAGCTTTGGAGTTCCAGAATTAGTTTTTTTTTGTTGTTCTGCTGTCAGCTGTGGTGTTCCCACACCGGGATGACTCTGCTTTGAGGAGCCTTGACTCATTCCAGAGGTGCAGGAGTAAATTATCCCCTTGGTGAGCAGCTAACACAAAGCATGGTTTTCCCTCTGCTGAATATTTACAGCACAAAACACTTTGGAAACATGGGCTGTGGACTTGGCATTGGGATGGCAGCAGGGAGCAGTTTCTCCTTGTGTTGCAAAATTCCAGATTCTCTCAGGAATTCCCTTTTCCTCAGGAAAGCCACCCTGGTTTTGCCAGCTCCCTGCCTGGTCAGCGTGGGGCAGGGAAGTGCTGGGGGAACTGGAGGATTTTAGTGAAAGGGCTGTAGTAGAACATGTTCTGAGGAAAAGAAAGCAGCTTTCAGTGTGTGGTTGGAAAATCCTGCTGGGCACATGGGGGGATGACCACCATCATCCTGCTGCTGAGTGTGTGTGACAGGAAAGTTGAATTTGCCATCTGGAGGGTGGGCACAGATCCCAGGTGATGCCTGTAGCCCTAGAGTGGAGTGTTATTTATTCACTTTGGGATTTGAGGATGCCACCATGAGTTAAGTTTTCCACTGAAAAGCTCAGCTGAACAGCTGTGATCTGTCACTGCCGTCCTTGGGTGGGACATCCCGAGATGGGGATGATTTGGGGACAGCCCCTCCTGGCTCTCTGGGGCTGCTGGGGTGTAGGGCCAGCTCGAGCTTGCCAGAGGAGCCTGAGGAACTGTGTGTTTGTTGGTGTGAACCTGAATTTGGGAGAGTGCAGAGAAGGTGTTGGTGCTTCCTGCATGTTTGGGCAGCCTGACAGATGGACAAAGCCTGCATTTTCCTGGTGCTGTAGGAATGCACCCAGGCTTCCTTTTGGGCTCTTTCAGAAGCAGTGTGATCTCTCTGTGTTCCCTGCAGGTTATTTGCAGTTTTCCTTAGTGTTTCATTCCCCTCCATCTTACTGAGGGAGGTCAGGGGAGGAGGAACAAGGAGCCAGTTTGGCCCTTCCCATATTATTCATCTGCCTCAACCTTTTAGGGTGAATCTGCAGTTCAAGGAGTTCACCAGGATTTCAGTCAGTCTCTCCCTGTCACTGTAACATGATCAGAAACTCTCCAGAATCTCACTTTAAGCAGGTTTCCACCTAGCAGATATGGAAGGGAACTCTCAGGTGTGTGCAAAGGCAGCGGATGCAGTGGGGCAGGGAGTCTGATAAGAGCCTGCAACAATAACTTGGAGAGGTGTGGACCACTCTGTTCATCTCTGAGGTATTTAATCATAGCCAGTGGTGATGGTTTAAATGTCAACTTGGCTAACTGTTTCGTTCCTCATACTGTAAAATGTACTGGGAGTGATATCTCACTTTGATGCCACAAGTGGGAGGCATTTGGGAGAGTGCCACTCCTCCTGTTTTTCCACTGAGCATCAGCCAAGGCTAAGAAACTTAGTGGAGCTCAGGGGCACAGTAAAAACCCACTGAAGGAGGTAGGGGTGGGACTGCTCTGCTGCTTGGAGTGGATTCCTGTTTTCCATGAACATCTGAGGTGACTTCTGTGAGTAGAGGATTATTGGCAGTGTGGCTTGGAAGAGGCTCCACTCCTCATTCAGGTTCTTCCTTGATTATTGTGTAACAACAGAGATTTTCTACTTAAAATGGTACAGGAGAAAACCTGAATGAGCCAGAGGACATATTTGGGGTAAAGAAATTAATGGGTTGGGATGAGCTCTGAATGGAGAGTGGGAACAGGGAAAGGAATGGGGCTGGGGAAGGGGCTGGAGCCCCAGGAGGGGCTGAGGGAGCTGGGAAGGGGCTGAGCCTGGAGCAAAGGAGGCTCAGGGGGGACCTTGTGGCTCTGCACAGCTCCTGCCAGGAGGGGACAGCCGGGGGGGTCGGGCTCTGCTCCAGGGAACAGGGACAGGAGGAGAGGGAACGGCCTCAGGCTGGGCCAGGACAGGCTCAGGGTGGAAATTAGGAAAAAGCTTTTCATGGAAAGGATTGTAAAGCTTTGGAATAGGCTGCCCAGGGAGGTTGGAGTCACCATCCCTGGGTGGGTTCAAGCCTGAGGACATGGTGGTGCTGGTTGATGGTTGGATTTGATGATCTTTGAGGTCTTCTCCACCCTTAACAATTCCACGATTCTGTGTTAAAACACCAGTGGACAAATCCAGCAACAACTCCCACCTGTTCTTTACTTCTCAAGTGCCTTGTTCCCAAAACCTTCAAGGTGCTGTTTTGGCTCAGAGAGCACCTGGTTCCTCTGGGTGATGCTTGTTCAAATCCAGGATTTTAGCCCTTTAACCCCTCCCAATGCTGACAACATTGGTTTTCATACTGATGAGCCAAGTGAGAGCCTGTTTGTGGTGCTTGTGTGGAGCAGTCACCAGAAGAAGATCATTCTTTCAAAGAAAACCTTTCATTTCCAAATATCTTTTAACTTGTGGCACAAAGCTCTCACAAATCTCATTGAATTTTCTGCCTCTGGTCTTGGAAACGAAACATGCAGATGCCTGGGTAATAGGGAGATGATGCTTGTTACTTCAAATCACTTCAAAATAACAGGAAAGTGTATTTTAAAAAATAGGAAAGAAAGGAAAAAAGAAATATTACCTTCTCTGGTAGAAGTCTCTACAAATATCCAGGCATCAATCTTTATTTCAGCAGATTCAATGGATGTGGCAGGAAGAGTTATTATATAGCATAGTCCTCCTTTTATTAAAAATAAACTGGGCTAGGGTTTTTCATAGTTTCTTGTGGAGATGCTACAGATTGTTTATGCTGCATCAAGCTAAGAAAACTTTTTATTGGAAGTGCTGTTTCCAAAACATAAACAAAATAACTTCCTGCATGTTTTCAGAGTTCAGCCTGACATGTGGTACAGCTCAAAGATGTGGTTTCACACGGGTTTAGAAATGGTCTGTGGGCAAAGTTTTATTGTCAGGTCTGGCTGGTGAATTTAATTCTGCATGATTAGCAAAACCCACGTTCCTCTCTCACTGAAGCTGAAGTGAATGTTGAGCAGCTCCACTGTAATCAATACTAGACTTTAGCTGGGTTATTTTCCCTGACAGCACGGCTGCGTTTCTATTATCTGTCAAAGGCAGCATTGCAAGATTCAAATAGGAGTGGGTTTTGCAAGTCTTCAGTTGTTGTTTTCCCCTGAAAAATATTTCAGAGAAGCCTTTGAGGGCTCTGTGCAAAAAAATAAAACTAAAGTGCGGATTTTTTGGTGGATGAGAAGCTGGAGGTGAGCTGGCCACGTTCACTCCCAGCCCAGAGAGCCCCTGTGCCCTGGGCTGATCCCAGCCTGGGCAGCAGGAAAGGGGAATTGTGTCCCTGTGCCCAGGTGAGCCCCACCTGCAGAGCTGGCCCGGCACAGGAGGCACCTGGAGCTGCTGGGGAGAATCCAGAGGAGGCAGCAAATGATCAGAGGATGGAGCAGCTCTGCTGGGAGAGCTGGGATTGCTCACCTGCACAGGAGAAGGGTGGGGTGACCTCAGGGTGGCCCCACAGGGCCTGAAGGAGCCACAGGAAGGATGGAGAGGGACTGGGGACAAAGGATGAGGGACAGGAGCCAGGGAATGGCTCCCAGTGCCAGAGGGCAGGGTTGGGTGGGAGATTGGGAATTGGGAATTGTTCCCTGGCAGGGATGGAATTCCCAGAGCAGCTGTGGCTGCCCCTGGACCCCTGGCAGTGCCCAAGGCCAGGCTGGACACTGGGGCTGGAGCACCTGGGACAGTGGGAGGTGTCCCTGCCATGGCAGGGGTGGCACTGGCTGGGATTTGGGGTCCCTTCCAACCCAAACCATCCTGGGATTATTCTCCAAACCCCTGCAGTGCTGAGTCCCCTCAAACCCTGCACCTTGCTGCCATCACAGCATTTGGCAGCCAAGGCTCTCCAGGCTGCTCTTACAGTAAAACACTTCTGTGGCTCAGTTCTCTCCCTCCAGGACGGATTCCTGTTACCCACATCCAGGTGTGTCTGTGCTCACACCCTTCTGTTTAATCCCAAAACACCTCTGTGGCTTTCAGTTGTTCCCAGCATTATCTGTGCATCTAATTTTTTTTTTATTTTTTTGAGGGCCACAGAAGTCAGGGAGGAAACCCAAGATGAAGAGTTGCAACATTCAATACACCCACTAATTCTGGTACATAATAGAAACATAATCCATGTCATTATGCAGCCCATTTTCCCATCCTTATAGCAAGGATTTGCAATGGGAAAATGCTCCACTGCATTAATCTACCTCTGGCATGGGAAGTGGAAAGGTTCCACTCCTGGTTAGTAAGGACACACCAGGCTCTGTATCTGTGGCACAGCACAGGGCAGGGCATCAGGAAAGGATTTATTTTCTGGGAAATTTCTCGAGGAGATGATGCTGCATAGACAAATTCTCCCACTCCTCTTTGGTAGAATCATTTTTCAGCACAATTAGAGCTCTGCATCTTCCACAGTAGAAATAAAGAGACATATTTGTGGTATTCTCAAGTGGGTGCCTGCACAAGTTATATTATCCAATACAGTTTGTTGTTATTTTTGCTGTTTTCAAATACCAGCACTGTAAAACACGATCACTGGGCTGTTCTAGCGTGTCTTGGTTTAGGAGTCTTGGCCAACCATGAGGGTTACAAACACAGCCCAGCTGAGCAGCAAAGCTTGGTGAAACTGGGCTTGTGGTGCTCAGACACAGCATTGCCCACGTTAATATTCAAGGTTTGAAAACATCAGGTCAGTGCCATGGGCCACTGCCCAGCAGAAATCATGGAATGGTTTGGGTTGGAAGGGACCCTAAATCCCACCCAGTGCCACCCCTGCCATGGCAGGGACACCTCCCACTGTCCCAGGTGCTCCAGCCCCAGTGTCCAACCTGGCCTTGGGCACTGCCAGGGATCCAGGGGCAGCCACAGCTGCTCTGGGGATTCCATCCCTGCCAGGGAACAATTCCCAATTCCCAATCTCCCATCCATCCCTGCCCTCTGGCACTGGGAGCCATTCCCTGTGTCCTGTTCCTCCATCCCTTGTCCCCAGTCCCTCTCCAGCTCACCTGGAGCCCCTTCAGGCCCTGGCAGAGCTCTGAGCTCTCCCTGGAGCTGCTCCTCTCCAGGTGAGCCCCCCCAGGTGTCCCAGCCTGGCTCCAGAGGGGCTCCATCCCTTGGAGCATCTCTGTGACCTCCTCTGGATTTGCTGCAGCAGCTCCAGCTCCTCCTGTTGAGGAGCCCAGAGCTGGACACAGTTCTCCAGGACTCTCTCAAGGAGAGAGGGGGAGAATCCCCACCCTGAGCACTCCTTGTGGTATATCCTGGGATGCTGTTGGCTTTTTGGCATTGGATGGCTGTTCCCAGCTCCAGCTGGAGCTGGCAGCAGCAGGTCCTGATCTTCCCTGGCCACTTTGGCTCACACATTTCAGTGAAACCCCAAGGTCTCACCCTGCCAGTGCCTGTACTAATTATGGCTGTTCTTAAAATGCCTCCCGTAATTCCTTCTATAAAAAGAATTTAAGACTTGGTAGGACAAAGCCCAGTAAATCACCCTGGAGCTCAGAGCTGGGAGGGAATGTGTGTCCTTAACCCCCAGGTGCTTCTGCACTGCCTCATCTCTGCAATTCCAGGGATTTTCAGGGAAATGGTAAATGCTCCTCAGCACCCCATGGTGGGAGAGAAAGAGTTAAATTCTAAAACCTTACCCTGTAACTGTAAATGCCATTTTTCTTTCTTCACAAATGTAACCTTTTAACATTTATTTTTAGATTTTACATTAATATATGTAAAAATATTAAAAGCTCTTGTATATTACATTAAAAACTTATGTCAGCTGCCCTGCTTTTTCCTATTTATTAAAACTTTTCAAGCAGTGAAAACATTTTACTTGTTAATGAGGGGAAGAAGGAAAATTAATGACATAGAGCTCGGATCTTCCAAGATGTCTCCTTTTAACCATGCAAAACCAGCTCTTTTCCCACACTATGTAGTTTAATTTCTGTGTTAGGGTTCAGTAAGCAAATGCAAATAGATTTAATGATTTGCATCAGTAGATCACTTCTCAGTTTAATATCCTCTGATATTTTGGTCAAGGACTTTTTCTTTGGAAGGCTACTGCTGTTTTGTGGAGGAAAAATATTAATAATGGTGGCATTGTGAGGTTCAAGTAAAGCAGGGGGAATGTATAACTTATTCAAAAGCAGCATCTCCCATTATCTTCTCACTAAGATCATGCAGTGGAAAAAGTTATCAGGGAAAAGACACTTAAGAAATAATTGCGAATTGCGGATCATATTAAACATTTAGTGCTGGTTTCCATCTCACATCTCATTTTCTATCAGAGTGTTCAGAGCCTGATCAGATTGGCAGTGATGAGAGGTGCCTCGCCGTGGCATGGGGAATTTTCCTCTCTTCACCAGGAATAAACAGGAGCTGTTCCATCAGTCCAGGCTTGGGATGGTTTCATTGGAGCCTGCAGTACTTGCCTTACTTAAATCTAACTTCTCAAAATTCCTTAAAATGCATATTCATTAAATGAAAATAGTTCCAAGGATGGATCTCTTGTAGATCGACCCCACCAGCTTGTCTTTGCTGGTTCTCACTGATTCTGGGTAAGAAATAAATTCCTGTTGGCTTTTGAAAAATCGAAACCTGTTTAGTGCACATAAGTTCTTCAGGTGATAAATACTCATTATTGCCTCGTTGCTTATTCAAATGGGCACTTGCTGGTCATAAAAACTTTTTGGTTGCTTCTCAATTTCTGAATAACTGTTGTGGTCAGCTGAGCAGATGAGGTTTGGAGCATTTCTCAATTTGTTTGGTTAATTTTGACCTTTGAGAGGCTTATTGCTGTAGGCTGCTGATACGTGTAAATTGTCACTTGTACTAATAGATTTCTAAGTCGTGTTTTATTTTCCTGTTATTATCATCATCATGTAGATTTAGACATGAAGTCAGAACGGTCTGCAGGCTGTGGCAGAGGACTTTCCTTCTGCCAGCTCAGAGCAAGAAATAATGAGATTAAGTTGGAAACTTTGTCCTTTAGGTTCCCAGTCAGTTGTTTTCCTGTCATTTGTTTTTCCTGTGCTTTATTGATGCCCGTCCCCCTGGCTTTGTCATCCCACAGTTGGGTTTTGCTTGTGCTCAGGTGATGATGATGAACAGCCTCTCTGAGTATCCTGCTGCTGGCGATGCTCCATCAGTGTCACAGCCCGCCAGGGTGCAGGAGTTTATTGTTTCACAGGTGCTCCCGTGCAGCTGCTGGTTTCACATGTACACACACAGAGATTTGATCGTGGAGATGCTGGGCAGAGCTGCCAGCGTGGTTCCTGTGGTCAGGAATGGACAGAGTTTTAGCTGGGAAAGTGCTCAGTGCTTTCTACTCCGGGTGGAAAGCCTGTCCAGAATTTGAGGGGAATCGTTCAAAAAGATGAGGGTTTTTTCCACATTCATGCACCCACACCAGTTAACGTCTTGATGTTTCAGGACCAAGCTGATATGCTGCCTACCTTAGGAAAATCTAGAATCTCCAGATTGTCCATCCAGATTGTTTATCTGGGCAAGAAACTGATATTCCAAGTCTTTTATTTTAGGCATTGAAATCACTGAAAGGCCTTGAAAGTTCCCTTTCAGACATGCTCTTTTAGACATTCCTGCTCCAACAGGAAAGGTCTGGCTTGTTCCTAGGGGTGGGGTCAGGGTTATATCCCAGGAGAACAAGTCTCCCTGGAAGAGTGGTGGTTCCTGGGTGGGAACATCAAAAGCATTCCTGGTGCTCCCTAGGAACACTCATGGCCAAGAGACCTCTGCATTTATTGGTGTGTGAAGCATCATGGAAGGACACCAGGGTTTTGGTGGCCACCAGGGGTACAGGATGCTGTAGGAAACCATGGAATCACCATCCCTGAAAGTGTTCCAAAACCATGTGGATATGGCACTTGAGGACACGGTTTGAAGGTGAGCATGGTGGTGCTGGTTGATGTTTGGACTTGATGTTCTTAAAGGTCTTTTCTAGCCTTTAAAATCCTGCGGTTCTTTGATTTTATTAATATATAAAATACAACTGTGCTGACCAAAACCTTTCAGCTGGATGACTGCACTAAATATCCTGGTGTGTAGATGGCTGGATAAATGGACAGAGGAGGATGGAAAATATTTCCTGCTTTATTTTTTAAGCTCTTCAAGTTCAATGATCTGACTTGGGGGAGGAGTTGTGAAAAGTTTAAACACTTTATGAAATTTGGCCGTAAATATAAATCAGCTCCTATTAAGGCAATTTGAGCTGTAATACCTCAATAATTTGCAAGTAGTCATTCTTCACGCTCCTGAATGTTCTTCACCTCTGAGAAGAGTTTGTTCTAATTTTAAATGGACACCTGAAGAATACAGAAAATGTCTTCTGTTTGTACCTCTGGAATTCCAAAGTCCACACTGACCTGATCATTGCACCATGGACTGTCTTGGCTCTCTCCACCTCTACCTGAACTCTTTGAAACAGCCTGGCTTTCTTTAATTTCTTCTGCTCAAGGTAGCAGGAATGACAAACCAAGGTGGGTGCAGTTGTTTGTGGGGTTTCTGTTGATTCCTTGAATATTTTGGGAGGTTTTTCTGCCTTCGCTGCTGTGGTTGTGTTAAAGCAGATCCCGGTTTTCCCGTTGGTCGTGCTCGGGATCACCTCTCAGCTCCTGTAGGTCAGAAGTTCTCTGCAGGCTGGGTAATATTGCCTGTGACTCTGAGCTTGTCCAGATGCTCCTCGTTGATGCAGAAATCCTCTGGGCTTTGAGATTTATGTCCCAGTGTGGAACAGAGGATATCCTCAGGGTTGGGATAGCGTGTCCCGCTTCCTGCCTGTGCTGGGAAATACGTCTTGGAATTCTTTTTCATAGGACTTGCAGCAAAACAAAAGCAGACAGGAACAAGAAAAACCTTCCTGATAGGTGTGGTTGCCAGTGCGTGCAGGTAATTTGAAAATGAACAAGGAATCTGTTGTCTGAAGTGGGGATAAATCATAGTAAAAAGATGTCAAGTGGCCAAAAAAAAAAAAAAAAAACAGGTATAACAAAGCTGAAGGAAAACAAAAATACACATTTTTGATAACACTTTTTACTTGCTGATAGCGCCGTGTTCACATCTGGGATGAGGCAGACTGAGCTTCCCCCTGATGTGGATCTAGAATATTGAATTCTTTTACAGGCTACAAAATTGCTTGTACAGTAAAATGTCACACTTTGAAAGCAATGTCACCCAAACAGTCACTTTTAGGGATTTTTAATAGTGAAGATTTTTTAGTAGTGAAGATTTGCTGCTTTTTTTGTTGTTGTTTGATATTTTGTAACTTGCACAGGAGTGGCAGTGAAGGGCTGCTTTGGGTTGCCTTTAGCATCTGGATCACTAAAGGTATTACTGAATTATGTCATTTACTTATTGATATTTACTCCAAAAGCTTGCTTCATCTTAATTCTTAGTTTTGTGGAACTCTTGAAAAGAACCATCAGAATGAGCACTTACTTAGTAATTTATTACATTGCAGAAAGAACAAAATAAATCCTATTGATTCTTCCCCTTTTTTGCATTAGCTTTTTGCTTTGTCTGCATTCACATTGTAACTTTGTCTTCACTCCATACATTTCTTTCAGGTCTATCACTTGTTATCAAAATTCCATAGTAATTAGGATGATTTGTGAGCAAGGGAACTCTAACTCACACAACTGCAGGCTCTGGCAGAGTGGCCCTGGCAGAATTGGAAGCTCTGCTTTGTTTTGGGCTGCAGAAGACACATCTGTGAACATTAATTGGGAAATACCTTTTTATTCACCCAGCACTTCTAAATTGGGAGTCTTGTTAAGGAATGCCTTCCCATCTCCAGTGAACATAACTCATTATTTCAGTATATTTTTTCTGCTTTTCAGAGGTGATTCTTTTCTCTGGCAACTTCTGAATGTTCAACCATTATAAAGTTGTGAAGTGTTTGTTGTGCAGGGAAAACACCCATCCTTCTCCTGGTGTGAAGGCTTTTCTGGAGCCTGAAAGGAGAAGGAAATATTTTTTTTCTTTTGGAATAGGAGTAAAATTGATTCCAGAAAAAAATTAATGTTTTTGGAGGAGTTTATTTTTCAAGCCATAGATATTAATGTAAGGAGGTCTCCAGTCATGGAGCAGCTTTCAGGTCTCCAGTAATGGAACAGTTAAATTATGCCACAGCTGACCTCACAAAAAACCCCGAGCTCTAAGGGGAGGTTGAAATCCATCCAACGTCCTTTAGCTTTGTTCTGGAAAACCTCATTTAGGGTGAAGCCCTCTTTGGTTTGCAAGGGCTGAAGCAGCACAAACGCTGCTCTGTTTGCAAGATACAATATTTAGCCATAATGCAGATGCCTTCCCTCGTAATGGATGTGAATGGACCTCACATGAATGCCAATGAACCTGTAGAGAAAAATTAAGCTGCAATTTGCTGCTGTTATTGAATGTTTTACAACAGAATTGCTGCCAGTTGTGCGAGGTCTTAAGTTTTTGCCATCAGCTCTGACACTGCCGGAGCGTGGATTTGGATCTTCGTGTACCAATAAAAAGTTTCCCATCTTTGTCATCTTAAAATACTTTCAAGGATAAGAAACTGTCTGGAGCTTGTGGCTTCAGGGTTGAGGAATGTTAATGTGTAATGATATGGGGAAAGAGTTGATTGCAGGGTTTGAAAAAGGCATAAAAATATAGCCAGTTGTGTTAATGAGTGTCCTTACTGAAGATTTAAGCTCACATGCTTTTTTAGTGTTTTTTTTTTTTTTTTCCTGTAACTAAACACATTCCAGTGTGTTTTATTTGAGCTGCTTTTGTTCAGGCATCTTAGAATTGGAATCCCAGGTTGATTTGGGTTGGAAAGTAGAAAGTTCATTCAAAGGAATGAACCTTAAAGCCCACCCAGTGCCACCCCTGCCATGGCAGGGACACCTCCCACTGTCCCAGGTGCTCCCAGCCCCAGTGTCCAGCCTGGCCTTGGGCACTGCCAGGGATGCAGGGGCAGCCACAGCTGCTCTGGGCACCCTGTGCCAGGGCCTGCTCACCCTCACAGGGAAGGATTTCTTCCTAATCTCTAATCCAAACCCACCCTCTCTCAGTTCAGAGCCGTGAGTTGTGCTTCGAAGCACCAGGGTTTGTGCTGAGGAGCAGGAGTGGTGCAGGAATGGCACAGGAGGATGGAGCAGCAGCATCACACATCCCTGGGCAGCACAGTCGTGGTCCAGCCAGCACAGCTGTGGTGACTGCTATCAGAGCTGTGTGCAATTTCCTTGGAGCAGCGTGAGCATCCCTGTCTGCCTCTGTCCCTGGAGCTGAGGACCTGTCTGTGGTCAGCCTTCCTCTCTTGTCTTCCTCAGGTGCTGGAGGGGACTGTGGAGCAGCTGAAACAACTTCCAGGGAGAGGGAAGTGGCAGCAGTGATCTGTCACCGTGAGCTGGAATCCAGCCCTGGCTGATTTAGGCTGGGCTGGGAGGCTGGGTGGCAGGTGGTGGCAGTCCTGGAGGAGAGGGGACATGGAGAGTCCTGTCCTGTCCTCTGCATGTCACCTGAGCCCTGACATGGGTGATACTCGTGTGGCATTCATGCTGAGTTTGCTCACTCAGCATTAATTTTTGGCGTTCTGGGGTGGCAGTAAATGAGCAGTTAATGTGTGACACCACAGGAAGAGCGAGGTGGGTGCAAAACACCTCGAGGAAATGGGGCTGTGTTCACCTGGGACAGCTGTCTGGTGTAGTGGAACCAAAACTAGGGTTTTCTTCATCACATTGGTGCCTTCCCCAAAATCCTTGCGCTGGCACAGCACAGGGCTGGTTTTTCCCAACTGGAAGAGGTATTTTTTAGGGCATGGAGCTGCACATGGCCACGCTGAGTCCCTGTAGCTCCCAGGCTGTGTGGCTCAAATGTCTCCTGAAAATGTCCCTGTCCTCCTGGAAGCTTCAAGCAGTGCAGCAGGATGAGCACCCCCTCCGTGTACAGTAGGAACTGTTTTGTGAGTATTCTGAACTTTTCTCTCCATATTTACAGCTTTGTGCTCGAAAGAGGGTTGAATATTGACCTAATTTGTCTTTTGAAAGGACACAGAGTTTTACTGGAATACTTATGCTATTGGAGTAGACAAATGCAGGTACTATTCCTTTGGTAGCCCCTGCAGAAGGTTGATGTGCTCTAAGATTTACTGTGCATCACCTTAGCCATCATTCCCATAAGTATTAATTTTAACTCCACTAATAAGAAACTGAACAAAAGTGGAATTATGAGTTCAGTAGTATTCTATGAAAGGTCAGTTGTTAAAAAGGCAGAGTCTGACATTCTGTGAAAAAGGTGCCTTCATTAATCATCCTGATAGGATAGCATAGGATATTCTTGACCAATACCCACCATCCTCGCTGTGCAATGTGCTGAATTCCATGTAGAAAAACAAGGATAAGGTGAAGAAATGCACAGCGACCATTTTTTACTGCTGTAACGTTACTGTTTCTTTATTCAAAGTATAGAAAAATTAATGGAGATGCTTTTATTAGGCAAACTGTCACCGTTTTAAAAGTTTATTAATTTTATAGAATCATACATTGTTATGGGAGTAATATTTAAATGCACAATCTGTAGGAATATAAATGCAGTAATACCAAACACCAATATTAATGTAATTTATAAAGTATTTATGACCTCTTAGAAAAATTTTCATATTATGTTGTTTAAATATGCAGTTTTGCTTCACAATAATTCATCTCTGTAAATCCTGAACGATTACTCCTGTATGAACCCAGCAGTTTTAATTGCCACGTAAAATGTTTTCCTGGGTGAAATTATTATATTGAATTGTTTGTGTGTTTTTCCTTGTCCACCACAGTGATGGCAATTTGAAAGTTAATACAAATTATATAAATTATTAAGCACAGGCCTAGTGGAACATTAATCAGGAGAACATCTTTATTGTGACCGTTCCTGACAGATTATGTTCACCATGATGCCCATTAATGCACTGCATTGTGAGAGCCCATGTCCATTACAGAATCCCCTTTGTTACCAGTGTCAGGTCTAATTCAGGGCAGCAAATCTCAGGCCAGGTTGAATATCTTTTGGATATTTGATGGAAAAATGCTGTTTTGGAAGCGAGGGCCCTCACCTGTTTAATTCTCTCCAGGTTGTTAGCCTGTGTAGCAGACACTGTAAAATGCAAAGTCTGCAGTAGTCTTTTTCCCTTTAATGTCATAATTTTGCATAATGGCTGTTTGTGCTACATTGACTAAGTCCATGGATTGCTTAACATAAGTGATTACATTTTCCTTTGATTATAAACTCCCTCCATTAGAACTACTGTACAAAAACTTGTAAATGATTTGTTGTTTAAGCTTTCTACTTCATTAGCTCCAACCCACACTCTACAAGAGTCGTTGTCTAAGAGTTACTAATATTTGTAATGAGCTGTATAATATGGGCCCTTTTACTAAATTTAAAAACAGATGGTATCTGTTAACAACAGTTTATCATGCAAATTGAACCCTGGCAAAAATTCCTCTCAGTGGTTGCATTGCTGTAGGCCAAATCCTGGTGTCTTGGTTGGGTTTTTGATGTAATAGCAAGAAGAAATATTTGTTGTTTTCGACACTTGTGACAGATGCAAGCTAACCATGGTCAAAAGTCCCTGAGAACTAAAAACTCCAGATTTTTCCTCTGGTGAAAGAATTAAGTTTCCTTTCGTGCCTTTAACACGTGCTTTAAGGTTTACTTTCAACGTTTACAATTTTTGCACATCCTGGCAGATTTTAGAGCTCTGTACCTGTAATTTCTCTCATTTAAGCTGCCGAGCAGCTGTGAAGGAGAATTTCCCTTTTGTGAGGACTTGCAAATATTGATCTCAACACGTGGAAAGATCAGAGGATGTAATATACACAATTTTTTCTGCAAACTTTGAAAACAAGAGGAAAATCGGCTCACATTACGCCAGCAGTTCTGAAATTACACCATCAAAAGAATCCTCTTGCACGGTGTGTTTGTTGCTAATCCTGCATGGGGGAAGACTTCAAAATTGAAATAGAGTGAGGAGTCTGCTTCTAAATATACTCTTGCAATACCAATTTTCACCCTCAAACTCTGAAAAATTATTTTTTTTTTTCAATGTGAGGCGTTCTGAGTGCTTGAACTTCTGTTTTGGAAGACTGCAGGGTCAGCCTTGTCTTTGTGTGCTGGAATTAATGCTAAGAAATGGCAAAATCTGATCCCTTGGCCTGAGTGTTCTGCAATTTCTCGTTGCTGTTGCTGAACAATAATTCCCAGGATGATCTCGCTTTTCCCACTGCCCATCCCATCCGTTTGGAAAGAGACATTTTGCCTGATCAGACTCTTTCAAGCATTCCCAGCACTTTTTCCTCTGGAAGGGCTGGGAAGGATGTGAGATGTGGCAGGAGCCAGGGAAAACAGAAGGTACCTTTTAGTTTTGTCAAAGGAAGAGCTGGATATTCCCAGCCAGGAGAGTCCAGTAAAGCCAGGACTGGTCCCATATGGAGAGGAGCATGGCAGGTGAGCAGAGGAGGAATTTTTGAAGACCTAGCCTAGTGTAGGTTGGAAGTGATCCCAGGGAAGATGCTGTGAAGAGAGGAATCAGTTTATCAATTTATACTTGAGCTGATCTTTTTATTATAGCAAAATCTCAGGTGAGTAACCATCCAGCTTCCCTTTACCAGGCAGCAGGTTGGGCACTTGTCATTAAATAGCACAAAAATCATCTTGATAGTAAATTCTGTGCACACGATTCCAGGATAAAGGAATTTATCCTGGAATTTATTTATTTATTTGGTGGCAGACTGTTGGTCCACACGTGGTAAAATAAACACCTTTTGAGGCACAGCCATTCCTTTGGGAAGGATTTAAACCTAAAGCCCCTTGTCCCTAAGACTGGCTTAGGTAAACCTGAGGCTCGTAATGGCTCGAGCTCATTACTAAATCATAGTTATTTAGTGGCTTATTTAATAATTTATGGTCCAAATCAGTTGTCGAGCTCATGGTGCACCTGAAAAGGTGCCACACTCTACAGAGGTGGTGGGAACTCCTCAGCTCCTCCTTTTAATGTGGTTTGTTCAGCTCAGGGGGTGGTTACTCTCACCCTTGGAATGTCCTTCTTCTGTTCCATCCACCTCCACCTGTGATTTGTCTCAGCTTTTTTTGGTTTGTGGTGGTTTTTAGTCCTTTTTGGTTGGCTTCCTGCCCTTCTGGAGAAGGGCTGAGGTGGAGATGGCTGGTTTATTCCCATCACCCACGAATCAGAAGGTTTGAGACCCTTGGAGGAGGGGTGAGACACCTAAAAATGTGTTAGTGAGATTAAATGGTTCATTTTGGACCTGCATGAACAACCAGGGCAGCCCCTGCGTGTGGGCACTGTCGTTTGGAAGATATTTTTGCATCTCTTTGTGTTCCCCGTGCCGTTTTTGCTGAAATAAATACAAAATAGGTGCTGTAGTGGGTGCTGTGCTCCTGCTGTGCCCCCCAAAAGTGGAGGAGCATCTCTGCTGTGGAAAGGGGGCCAGGCCCAAGCTCCCTGCTGTAAAAGCAGGGAACCAGGCAAGCCTATTCCGTGAATAAAAATGGGAAATGCATTGAAGTCGAGATACAGTATCTTTGTAGTAATAAAAGCAGTAGTACAGATTTACTGGGGAAGGAGTTTTAACTGTAATACTGTGGAATAGTGGGTTATTTTGTGTTCAAGAGCTACATTTATCACAAAAATGATGATATACAAATCACTTCCATATCACAAAATGTTCTTGGTCAAAATTGGCTTGAGGCAAGTGATATCTTCGAGTAAACAGTATATGAAGACCATATCTTAAAATGATAGATCACCTAATTTTGTTCTGACAGAGGTTTTTGCTGCAACAAACATCTGTCACTGAAATACCAATTCAGAGATATGGAAGCCAAATTGTGGAGGTTTTCCAGTATTTGTCGCTCCTAACTTAAGAACACCACAGTTAGTCCTGCAGATATTTGGAGATGGGAGGCAGCTTGTGGGTTTAACACCTTCAAGTATTTAGTTAAGTGTTTTAAGAGGTGGAAGGGTCTTTAAATGCAGATTTGCAACTTGGGAAGAGCTTTGGACCTGTGGGAGAGAGGGGAGTCTCTTAATGCAAAGGGTGTGAGTCCTGAGCACATCTGACCTGCCCTTTGAAACCAAATTTCTGACCCTGCTCTACACCTGAATATAAAATAACCATCAAAAATTGAAATTTTGTCTCAAGCATTTAGAGATGTGATTAAATTTTATTTGGAGGAGAGATGCAGAGGATTCTAATGCAGTAAAAGTATAAATATCTGTTAAAAGTACTTCTGTTTCAGTGGAAGCTATTTGTTTGTGTCTAGTTAGCAGCTAAAAAAACTAAACAAAAATTGCAAATCACTACTAAAATGAGTTTTTAAGTCTACTTTGTGTTGACTTGTGGTATGAAAATGAAATTTGGCTCCAAACTGTCGCCATTCTGTGATATTTTGCAGACAGGATGAAATGGCAAATACCAGGTCCTTGGAGGAGGAAAGCACTTACTGGTCATGTCAGAAATCCTTCCAAGTTTATTATTTTTATTATTATTATTATACATCCCATATTTTAGCCTAATTACTTTCAACCCCATTGATGTTCCTTTAACATCCCTACCTCTGCAATCGCTTGGGTCTCATTTAAATACATATAAACACAATATAAATATGCAAATACATCACTTTTGAGATCTTTTTTTTTTTAATTTTTTTGTCCTTTTAAATGGTGCTGTGACCAGATCTGAAGTCTAAAGGATCTGTAAGAGCTTTGTTTGCTCCTCAAATGCACGTTTTAAGTTATTTCAATTTCTCAAAATAAAGCTGTGTTTAAGTCACTTTTCTCTGGGTTAACGTCATGTGGAAAATGGAAGCCAAATTTAAGTTTGGCAAGCTACAGATAATAAACAAGGTAGACCCTGAATTGGAGTTTTTTTTTTACTGTGGTATCAGTCTTTATAATTACTTCATGGTTTTGTTGCATGATTTTATATGCACGCTTCATGTGCTTGTTTTCAGGAGTGCACTAACCTAAAATAATAAAATAATAAAAGTTGATAAAATAGTAGTAACCACTCCATGAATTCAAGCTGTTGTAAGAATTGCTGCAAGTTTGGGGATGTTAATACTCAAACTACTGGGTTTCACAAGAGTTTGTCCAAAAATTAATGAATTCTCTTGGAATTACTCATCATCTAAAGCACATTCTGAGGTCAGTTGGCACAGTCCAAGTGCTGCATGTTCCCCTTCAAGAGTATGAAAATATTGATCCATTTCCACAAAAAAAAAAAAAAAAAAAAAAAAAAAAAAAAAGGAATAAACAAACAATTTTTATTTATTCATTCCTGTAGTTTTCCGATCAGCCCCTTCCACTTAATAAACTTTTGCCAGCTGCGTTAATTCAAGTTATTCTGTCAGGACTGGTTTGGTTTGGCCCAAAAGCTGAGGAGCTCTTTGGTGGGCAGCGTGGAGGCAGACAATTCAGTCAGCTCCCACGAGCTGCCAGGGGAAGGGGACGAGCTCCAGCCCGTGTGGGAAGGATAATTCCCGTTTCCACGGGAGCCGGGGGTGGATCCTGGCTGGGCAGCCCTGGGAGGGGTGGGAGTGGGGATGGGAATGGGAGTGGGGGTGGAAATGGGGATGGGAATGGGGGAATGGGGAATGGGAATGGGAATGGGAATGGGAATGGGGATGGGAATGGGGATGGGGATGGAAATGGGGATGGGAATGGGAATGGGAATGGGAATGGGGATGGGAATGGGAATGGGAGTGGGAATGGGAATGGGAATGGGAATGGGAATGGGAATGGGGATGGGAATGGGGATGGGGATGGGGATGGGAATGGGAGTGGGAATGGGAATGGGAATGGGAATGGGAATAGGAGTGGGGGTGGAAATGGGGATGGGAATGGGGGAATGGGGAATGGGAATGGGAATGGGAATGAGAATGGGGATGGGGATGGGAATGGGAGTGGGAATGGGAATGGGAATGGGGATGGGAATGGGAATGGGAATGGGGATGGGGGTGGAAATGGGGGTGGAAATGGGGATGGGAATGGGAATGGGAATAGGAATGGGAGTGGGGATGGGAATGGGAATGGGAATGGGAATGGGGACAGGAATGGGGATGGGAATGGGGACAAGAATGGGAATGGGAATGGGGGTGGAAATGGGAGTGGAAATGGAAATGGGAATGGGAGTGGGGACAGGAACGGGGATGGGAACAGGGACGAGGATGGGAATGGGAATGGGAATGGGAATAGGAATGGGATTGGGAATGGGAATGGGAATGGTCATGTTTTCCTCCTGCTACCATGTGGAAAACGGGCTGTTGTCACACGAGCAGCTCCTGGTGAAGAGCCAGCGATGCCGAGCGCGGGTTGTGCCGTGGGCTGCGGGGAAGGGAGGAAGGGGTTAAAGAATTCATAAAAAATGAAGGATCCTAATATTAAAGTGGGGGGAAAATGTGGGTGAATGACATATTTTTTACACACCTCAACTGTCAACATTTCTAATCAAATCATCCAGCCTTCTTGCTTCTTAAATGATACAAGCAATATTTCCTGTAATAAACACCCCTAAGTCTAATGAGAGGCCCTAAGGCAACTTCAAATGTATGAATTCATTATAATTGAACAACATAATCTGCAGGGCAAAGATTCCTGCTACCCAGTCTTTTAACTTCGCACGGCTTGGGTGTTCTATGAAAAATGTTCTACATTTTGTTTACAATGTATTGCTGCTATTTGAAGTATTGTATGTTCCTGTAGTACATAAGATGGGGACGCATAATGGAGGAAAAATCAAGGAGGCAATCTTTCATTTTGTTCTGGTATGAAAAATTCAAAAGACTGAAAACTCACCCAGAGAAATTTTGCAAGCATATTATTTTCCGATGTTTCGATCAATTTGTCTGTCAACCATGCTGAGAGGTGGAAGGGGCCAGCAAAAGCAATTTAGCTTGTGAGGTCCAAAATAGAAATGTTTTAGGAAACCTTGTCACACATTATTTTTTTATATGAGAACCGCTGTGTTTTTTATTTGCTAGTCATATTATGAAGAGAAATTGGTATCAATCATCTAAATCACCTATGAATATCTGATATAACTGTTACTTTTGTGCATATAAATAAGGCAAAAAAAAATATTTAAATGAAGCTTTTAAAGCATAGCAAAACCTTTGGGTAGACAACAGGCTCCCCACTCAGGTTTTCCTATCTAAAAAATATCCTGTGCATTTTAATTGATTGTACCCAAGTGACATCATAGTGAATCATCTTGCATATGAACATATTGACCTCTCTCTGCCTTTAATTAAGCTCTGATTGCTTCACTCTTAAGTTTGCTGTGGATTGATGGGTGTGCCAGCCCACGTTCAAACTCGATGCTCCGCATGTGTACGGGGCTGGGGAAGGAGCATATGTGCAGGAGGGAGATTAATTCCCTCATTTGGGGTTTCCTATTTGTTTGTATGATAAATACAGCTCCTGTCACTCGTGAAATCCTTGTCAGTGCAGCTGAAAACTGCAAGTTTAGTGGTAAACAGCAGGTTTGGTTCTGTCTCTTTGCCCACTGCTCTTTGCTGGCGCTGAAATGTGGTGGTTTTGGAATGACGGAGAGAAAGTTCACCTGGTGTCACCTGCAGGACTGGAAGGGGGCTGGGGGAGGAAGGTTTCCACAGGCCCAGGAAGGTGTGTGGTCACTCAGCTGAAAGCAGGGCGTTGATAAGGCAAAGACTGGGTGGTTTGGGTGCCCTTGTTTCAGAAGTGACACTTTTGGGCAAACGCAGGGACAGGCAGCTGTGGAGTTGGTGGTTGAGGGCATTGAGTTGGCCATGAGGAGGGAGAATGGTAATAAAGCAGGTGATGCAGTATTGAGTAAGAGAGAGGTTTTGGAGGAAGCAACAGAGATGTATTTGAGGGTTGAAAGGATAATTAGAGTGGTGAAGGAATGGGGCTTTGTCAATATTTGAGATGTGTGAACAAATGTAATAAAAAATTTTGGTAGAGCAAGTAGGATGGTAGATGAAACTTCAGCACTGAGAGTGTGATGGACTTGGGTTCATCCAGACTCAGCAGTGTCAAGGATGACACTTTTTTAGGGGAAAGATTGTTTCTAAAGGAAAGCTGGAGAATTGCTTCTAATCAGAGAAAGCAACAGGAGATACCTGAAGAATAGAAAAGGAAAGGGAAAACAGGAAAAACAACACAGACAAGTGGTGTGATTTTTGGCGTTGTCCTGAACAGGGCCAAGATTCAGACTTGATGCTGTGGATCCCTTCTAACTCAGGATATTCTATGATTTGTTTTCCAGTGTTGTGTGAGCAGCAAGCCATGAGTCAGGACTGTCTGTGGACCAGCTGGGTCAGCAGTGTCCCTCACAGAGCAGAATCCCATTATCCTGTTCCTAATGGGAGACACAGCGACAACTGTGTCTGTTCCTTGCTGACACCCTCTGGCACTCGGGGCTGGTGGTGACACTCTGAACGTGCTCCTTAATGGCTGAGCTTTTCCAGTTGTTTTGTGTCTGGAATCATCTCCTCCTGGTTGTTTGTAGCCCTTGATGTCTCAATCTCTGTAGCCTTCTGATGTTTATATCCTTTGTCATTTTTCGCTGCCTCCGGAGGAGCCCCCGAATGTCGATGGCTCTCAGGACCGTGTGGTAGAGATTGCTGAGAAACCACCCAATTATTGCTGTTGCCTTGTGATCAGAGGCTCATGCTGTTAGGGATGAAGACAGCCCACCTCCTCTGTTGTGCACTTTAGCCTGGGCTTTGATTTTCCCAAGGGCAGGCTTGCTGCAGCTCCCTTTGAGAGGCTGTGCCGTGGCTTGGCAGATCCCTGTCACCCCGGAGTGTCAGGCTGTCATTCCAGGCTCCCTTATATTTACTTACCTAATTCATGCTCCTTGATCATTGGAGATTGTACATTTTGAAGGATATAAACTGTTTAATTAGCACTTTTACCTCCTGTTGTTTAACATTATGTGCTGCACGTAGTGTCATGTGAAGCCTGTATGTTTATTTAATTTTCTCTTAGATCAGCTCTCGCAGCTTTGATAATCTTTACTCTACCAAGTTGGAACTTTCCAGAATAAATGGATCACTCCACACCAAAGTCCCATGCAAGTGGTGGAGAAAGATGTACAGTATGAGCCAAATAGGATGGTCTTTTGGTTGGAAAAGATTAAATTCAAGATGATTTGCTAGGGAGGGCTGTGTAGTTATTTGTAGTTTGTGTCAGGGGTGGGGATTTACAGCTGTTGTGATAAATTTATATTCTTCAAAATAGATAGGCTGTATTTTCCCTATTCCCAACACACAGATGTGAGCGTTGCAGTGGGAAACAGAAATTTTAGTGCTTTTAATATTCTTTGTATTGTGCTTTAGAACAGTTTTGCTTTTTAGTAGAACATTCCTCTAACAAATCAATACATTTTTCTGTAGAACTTCGGTTTTGTAGAACTTTATTTTTCTTTCCTTTGTTTTTTGGTGTTTTTTTGTTTTTTGTTTTTTTTTTTTTTTTTAATGTTTCCACTTATGGAATATTAGAAAAGCTCAACACCCTGGATTTCAGAGATTGAAAATGGTCTCTCAATTTCTGGTAATTTAAGCATCACCTGGAACACCTTCAGGTTTTCCTGCCCATATGTTAAAGCTGCTGTTGAATCTTGAGAAATCCCTTCACTGGTTTCCTTTTGGGCTCAAACTGGTGTTTTGTAAAATTCACTTTTTCCTTCAAGGGCAAAAATTTGGATGGGATAAAGCCTTTGTGGAAAAATCTTTAAAAAAACAAACAAACAAAACAACGCTGTAACCTAAAAGTGTCCCAGGCTGGGTTGGACAGGGCTTGGAGCCACCTGGGATAGTGGAAGGTGTCCCTGCCATGGCAGGGGTTGGATGGGCTTTAAAGTCCCTTCCAACCCAAACCAGTCTGAGGTTCTATAAACATCTCACAGAGCTACAGGAATGCTTTCAGAACTACACAGTTAATAAAATTTATTTGGTGAACACTGGGCTCTAGCAACGTGAGAGATGTTTGGGTGGGAATGCAAAGCCAATAAACTGAAGGCAGGGATTTGATCTTCACCTCTGTTCTTGTTGCCTTGGGCTAAAAGGCAGATCTGTGAAAGAGCAACTTCAGCAGTGATGCAGAAATGCATCTGAGTGGCTCCAAATGTTGAAATCACTGTGTTCAGGGTGGAACTGCTCAAGGACCTGATTTATCCTCGGCTCAGTTTCCTGCACATTGTACTAGCAAGTTTTGGTTCTGCTCTAGCAGGAGCTCTTTGACTTCTGTCAGAGAAGTCTTGCCTCCTTTCTCATGGCATTTCATGAATGTGAAGAGCTAAAATATCGAGTGTTTGGCAGTTTTTAATTGGAGGAAAACAAAATTGCGCCTTTCTGTCTCCACCGCCTGGCAGGAAGCAGGAAGTTTTCTGCTGGGCATTGCAAGAGAAGAGCTCCATGGAGCTCAAATTTCCGTTTTCCGTGCATGATTTTTTTATTTTTTTTTTTTGCCTCAGATTTTGTTTTGTTTTTACAAAATATTGGTTTATTGAGAGATGTGTTACCCTCAATTGACATATTGACATTTCCAGGAACTGTGGTTATTGTTTTGAGAAATACAATCCTACACTGACAGATTCCTATCATTATTTGGAACCGTTGCTGAGGGTTAGTGAGACAAGTCTCATAAATAATGAAAGTGAATCATACTGGGGAGAACAGCAGCGAGGAGCAGCACAGGGGAGTGCTGACACCGGGTAATTTTTGCTGGCCGTGACATCACGCAGCGCTCGTGTCACACGCCGTGGTGGGGACAAGGACTGGATAATTAACTCGTGTCACTAACTACCTGCCTGAATCATTAACAGCACAGGGGATAACTGGGCTCACTCTCCTCTCCTCCCAGTCCCCCCCCACCCCAGAGCACCAGACACAAATGCACAAGTGCAAGAGATGCACTTGAACCCGCAATATTTCTCCCCCAACCTAAATTCTCTCATCCCGTGGTTTCCCTGACTTTATTACTTGACAGCTGGGAAGAAGTTTCACACTGGACTGCATCTGATTTGCAGTTTTACAGGGAGCAATTGGCAGCCAAGGTAAGAAAAAGGAGAAACAGGGTTGGTTCTGAGGAGTTACATAAGGCAGAGGCTCATCAGCTGAACCAGGGCTTGACCTGGATTTGGGACGTGTTTCTCAAGTTAGCAGAGAGCTCTAATTAACCTCCTGTTAGAATCAGGGAAATCATTTCATTTATTCTGAGGTAACAAATTTCTCCCTGCTGTTATTTCTGGAAGCAGGTAGGTTTAATATCAAATGCCCTTTGCGTGCCAGAGATGTGTTTCCATTATTATTTCACCTTATTCCTGCAACGCTGATGCCCCTGTATGTGCTGTGAAAATGCCAGGCGTGAAGAGAGTCTAACATACATTGCCATAATTATTTTAATGAGAGGGAATGAAGGAGACGCTTCTCTGCCATCTGTCAACAGACAGCAGTCATGGCTCAGGCTGGACTTTATTCCCTTACAAATTGTTCTTCAGTTCTGAATACTGAATTCTCTATTACTTCTTCTAGGTCAACAGCATTTATAATCTTCCCTGGTTCTCTGTGAAGTCCACAAATTACGACTCCAAAGCTGCTCATCCATTTTGTGGTGTGCAGCTGAAGCTCCCAGCCTGTTACCTGCTGCTCCCTGTGCTCACCTGCCTCCCCAAGAATCACACACACACACAGAGGGGACCAATGGACCTGTGCCACTTCCTGACGTGGAAATCCCATCAGCAGTAAATGCTCCAGGAAATGCTTTGAATTGATTTAATTTATTTCTCACAGGGCTCTTATATTTAAGAAAGAAAAGCCCCTCTAATGCAGTTGGCCAGCAGGTGGTTGGAAAACCTGAGGGAAAGGAGGATTGGCAGTTTTTGTGTTTTTCCATACAATTATTCTCTGGACTGTTTTGAGTATCACTTTAGTGGCAAGGAATCTGTTTCATAGAGGATTAGTAAAATTCAACAGTTTTCTCCACCCACAGAGCAGCTGCCTCAATGCTGCCTCAATGCTGCCAGTGTGAGATGCCACCACAGCCACTTGATTTTTTAAAATGTGATTTATAAATAGCCAAAATTAGGACTTTAGAGTAACATTTGATGGCTTTGGCTATGGTTTTGGCTGGCCCTTATTTACATTATCCTTCAATATTTTGCTCTCATTAATCTCCTCCACTTAATAGATAGAAATGGCCTTGACCTGAGCTGTGCTTTAGCAGTGCTTCAAATAATAGGAAATACAATAAAAATTCTTCTCTTTTTCAATATCTCCTCCTTCACTTCAACTATATGGACCCGGCTATAGGTGAATTGAGAAGAATTTATCATGAAAAGGCCAAAACTTCCAAAATATGTTAAGAAATATGACCATTTCCACCTCTATCTTCCATCCTTTACATCAGAGAATCAAGTGGCAGAAATACTACATTAAAAATATCACAGCCTTCCTTAAATATTTTTGAAAACATTATTTCTTATATTTTTTGTACTCCTGTTCGTGTTTGGAATGAGGCTGTGATGCTTAAAGTCAACTTGATCTGCATTGGAAGACTTGGTGATATTGATACATCTCAAAATTCTCACCCAGCCTAAGACCAATTAATATTTCTTTGTAACTTGAGTTTACTGGGTGAAGAATAAAAAATAATATAAAAGAACCTGTGAAGCCAAGGTCTTACTGGTTTGGTTCTTTGCTAAATCTACAACAAGTTTTGCAAAATAAAACTGGAGATGGAATATTATGGAAAAGAATTAGAGAATCCCAGACTGGTTTGGGTTGGAAGGGACCTTAAAACTCATCTTGTTCCAATCCCCCACCATGAGCAGAGATGTCTTCTACTAGAAGTTAAAATTGAAAGTTTTTAAATTAAAGCTTTTTAAAACATACATAAAAATCAGTTTTCAAACCATTTAGTTTTGCATTTGCCTTATTTATCTGCAGTTAAAAACAAAACTAAAGTATAAATTCATTATAAATCCAGATTAGCACGAGCTTTGAGCAATCCTGCTGTGTTTCACTGCAGTTTGAAAACCAAGCAATAGTGACACCGGTTTGGCTCTTTTTTTTTTTTTTTTTTAATTCTCTGGTTCTGAACTGTGAATCTTTTCTTCCCTTGCCCTGCTCAGGCACTACAAATCAGCCTTCCCATAGACTGTGTGATATTAATCTCCGTGGGGCGGACACCTCAATGCAGGTGCTATAGCTCTTCCCCTCCTCCAGTTATTTCAGGTTTTAATCTCACTTCCTTTGATTTATTTACTTATGTCATGTGGAATGTGTCTGGCTTCTTGCCCTCTCCCTGCTTCCCCTCTTGTACACACTGGGTGCCTCCTCGCCGTTCCATTGTTGTGAGCGGCTCTGGCTGCGGCTCCTCGGGACGCGCTTGTTTGCGCTCGTGTTCTGCCGTGATGAATTTCCTGCAGTTTGCTCACTCTTGTTTAACTTTCTGTCGGATTATTACACAAATTGCTTCTGGTGTTTGCTTCGCTTGAAACCTATGAATCAAAATAACGGGGCTTGTGGTACGGGGGGAATCCAGGCTCTGCTGCGGCGGGGCTCGCTTTTGGTGGATTTCCCTAATCGCAGCATCCTCCGGCTGCGCGCGCGCCCTCCCTCCTGCAGTGGGCTCCTGGGAACCTGATTCACTCTGAAAATAAAAGATCTCGATGGAGGAAAGGGCAAAAGGAGGCTTAACGAGACAAATTCATGGGCTTTGTCACTAAACAGCAAAATTTATGGTGCTTTGGCAGAGTGGAGGTGTTCGCGCAGGTGTTGGTGTGTGCGATGGCATCGGGTGCAAAGTAACCCCTGAGCTATTTACAAGGGCCTTGGAGGGATGGGACAAGAGGGAATGGTTTCCCACTGCCAGAGGGAATGGATGGCATATTGGGAATTAGGAATTGTTCCCTGGCAGGGTGGGCAGCCCTGGCACAGGTGCCCAGAGCAGCTGTGGCTGCCCCTGGATCCCTGGCAGTGCCCAAGGCCAGGTTGGACATTGGGGCTGGAGCACCTGGGACAGTGGGAGGTGTCCCTGCCATGGCAGGGCTGGGACTGGACAGCATTTAAGGTCCCTTTGAACCGAAATCGATTTAGGATTTTCTGAATTCAATCCTATGAATTCTCCACTCTCCCAGGTTGCTCCAAGTCCCATCCATCCTGGACTTGAACACACAAGAGAGCCACTCCAGCCCCACAGCAGGGATTGACCATCCACCTCCACCTGCCTGAGGTTTTGACTTGGGAAAGCAGTGGTTTAATTTGGGGGATATCACTGAAACACAGGAGGTTTAGCTAATTGCCTATTAATTGTATATCTATTTTAAACTGCAATCTAGGAAAATATTTCACATCATTTTTTTGTGCTGTGACTCTTTTGTGACTCTGTGGGATTTTTATTTCTCTAGCCCATCCGGACATCTCTGCTGCAGTGGCCTCAGCTGAATTTCTTGATTCTTCCTTGCAGAGGAAACAAGGATCTTTGTTTATCATCTGGTCAAATGCCTATGTCATTATTCAAGTTGCACATCTGAGGTCAGAGATAGCATCAGATTTTTGACAGTATGGATGATTCAATATGAGGATGTTTTCCTAAAATAAAAGCAAAGTTTGGTTTTTTATCTGGAGAAAAAAGAGAAAACATAGGAAACTTCAGGTTAATTAGATTATCTAAGCGAAGTTTGGGGATCTTGGTTAGAGGTAGAGTCTAAGTTCATTTTGATCTGGGGTTAAGGGAGGTGGAAATCTCACCGTGTCCATCTCCCTGGTTAGTCTGTGTTTGAGATCTTCCTGACTTATTGGCAGACAGACCCAGAGGAACAGAACTCAATAGTTTCCCTTTGCAATGTGTAGTTTAATATTTCAGTGAATACAGGTGGTTGCTGTGATTACTTTTTCATTAGTATTTGGTCCCTTTTCCTGCTCCACGCTCCGCTCCCATAAAGTTTGCTATTGAAGCGATGTTTTTTTCCCAGATTCGTTGAATGGGTTTAAAGTGTAACACCCAACTGTTAAAATTATTGCATCTTTTCCTTCAACACCTTGTCAAATAAAATGTCTCATTACCATGCAAATAGAAATTCTTGCTGTTGCCAGGCAGGCAAAAGTGTTTGGGTGCAGATTACAAGTTGCTGAACGCCGGCGTTGCTCCAACGCGTCGGGAAGAAACACAACTTCCATCCCAGCAGCCAGGGCGTGATGGGCTGGCAGTGAGGAGGAAATGTCAGGCTGGGGCCTCAGGTTGGAACAGCTCAATCCACGCTGCAGCTGGGCAGGGAGGGCCTGGGGTGGCAGAGCTGAGGTGCAGCTGATAACGTTGGGATGTTGGATAAGGATGCGCTCCATGAATCCCTGCCCAAAGGGGACTCACAGCAAGGCTGGAGAGGGACATCCCTCTGGGCCATGGGTGCTGGGACAGGGGAATGGCCTGAGGGTGGAGAGGGGCAGGTTTGGACTGGGTATTGGGCTGGAATTGTTCCCTGGCAGGGTGGGCAGGCCCTGGCACAGCTGTGGCTGCCCCTGGATCCCTGGCAGTGCCCAAGGCCAGGTTGGACACTGGGGCTGGGAGCACCTGGGACAGTGGGAGGTGTCCCTGCCACGGCTGGGGTGGAGTGGGATGGATTTGAAGGTCCTTTCCAACCTCAGCCAGTCTGGGATTTTAGGCTCTGTGTAGAGACAGGAATTAAATTCTATTCACTTCAAGATACCAACTCTGTCTTGCAGCAGGGACACCTCGTTGGGCAGACAAACCCACCACAAGTTGGTGAAGCAGTTGATGACTGCTGAGCTGGGTGTTTCATATCAGCTTCCCATGTACTGAAACATTGATTTGATACAGTTTGCATGAATATACTTGCTTAAAATTCGGGCATTAAGATGATCAACCCATATTCCTGTTCAGAGACCAGTTACAGTTAGGACAAACATTTGTGTGAGTCTCACAAAACCAATTCCTTGGTGCCAGTGACCTGAAGCAGCTGCTCACTCCTGAGCTGGTTTGTAAAGTCCAATCCCTCCTGGAGTACCTAATTCACAGCAATTCCTTGGCAGGGAGTGGGTCAGAGTTTGTTTCAGAAGCTGAACCATTTCTTTGGGCAAAACTTTGAGTGAATTTCAAAACCCCCACCACCTTTTTTTCGCTGTTTATTCTTTCTAGGAAAAAAACAATTTTGCATGCAAACAATTAGCACTTCTTCTGCTGGTGTCTAGTCTTTAATGTCAATATTTTAGCTCTCTGTCTTTGCTGTTCAAAACACTAGGAACGGGTAATTCATCCAAAATAAATATGCAATTTTGAAGCTGATTTTCAAGCAGATGACTGTGAGGAGGTGCTGGAAAGAAGCCAGTGGCTTCTCATCTTGTAGTTCCCAGAATTAATTTCCTCACAAGTGCGAAAGGCTACAATACAAAATTAATTCAATCCCCACTAAATGTTTCCCTTTGCCAGTCCCATTCTTTCGAGAAATGTTCATTCTGTATTTTCTTTCATTCTTTCCATCTCTTTCCAACTGCAGAAAAATAAACCAGCAAAGTCCTACCTCTAAAAAAAAAAAGCCAAAACTGGTTTCCAAAGTTTGGTGATGTTTGTCCTTGCTTTGGAAGAGGAAAATTTTCTTTTCAGGCAACTTGTCCGAGGCTAATTTTTGCATTTTATGGTGAGTTTTCTTAGAAACCAACTTCTCCTTTCCAGAGCATCTCCCCTGTGTTCTGCTCTGACTCCTTCGTTAGGGAGATGGGTTTATTTAATTACAGTATGCCTCAGGGCTGCTTTTTCCAGAGGGGAGATGGAATTTCAGGTTTTCCAGGTCCCACACTCGAGACCAGTTTTATATCTCTCAAAAACAACACCTGGTTAAATGAACAAAAATATGCCATAAAGGAGGAATTCAGACATTATGTTAAAAACTAAGAAATTGCTCAATTTTTTGTCCCACTCTGCTGAAATAAGGTTGTTTTTTTTTTTTTAAGTGATTACTGTTTCTATAAAATCAAATGTTATTTTAAATTATTTTCAGAGTATCTTAACTGCTCACACAGGTTTGAGATGTATAATACAACTCCATTCCTGAAAAGACTTTTGTGCTAAGCTGCATTAAAATAGCAGATTTTATTGGGAAAGAATTGGCTGAAAGGATGAGATTTCTTCAGCTGTAAATACATGACAAAAGAGAGCTTTTTGTGGGTTTTTTTTGAGGATCCTCTTTGTTACAAAGTCACAGTTTGAAGTTCTGGATTTGATAACAGTAGATATTAATATGGGTTAGAAAGTCAGAAATCGCCTTGAGAGCCTTGTCCTCCTGAATCCCCAGTGCCAGAATATTTTTCTGGGAAGCAAAATTGCCTTTTTCATGAAAGAGTCAGAGTGTCACCAACTATGGATGAGTGCTATCAGTTGTCTCCTGAGACTATTTCATGGAATTTTTATTCTTGCCTCCAAACTGTGGCACCGTTCCCTCTTCACCTCTCAAATTGAATGAAATAAGAAGCTTTCTGTCTCAGCGTCTCAAAATCCTCTGGTGCTTCCAGTCCCTCCTTGTCAGGCACACTTGGGTATTTTCTTTTTTTTTTTTCCCTTTTTATTGACTAAAAATAACTGGAGGCTTTATCCTCCAGCACGGGGTTTCTTGACCAAGTGTTCAACGTGGATTTCTGCCGTCCTTGGCTGAGGAACCACCAAGGAACCTTCTGTAGCACAGACTCCTCCTGATTTCCATCACACATCGATACCAAATAGCCAATTTTTGGGGTTTTCACATGGATTTGAGACCTACAATTTCCCATCGGGCATGTGGTTGATAGTTGAAGTGTCTGAAGGCTGTATTTCCTTCCAGTTCATCCCACAGTTGCACGAATGAGGATGAGTTAAACTCACACCAAGTCTGAACTTCGCTGTCGAGTTTCTTCTGCCACGTGAGACCTCAGCAATATCTTATCTCCTGCAGGGAGTGAGGTGATTTCAGGTAAATAACTGCAATACAGAAACACCTGATGCCAAACATGTTTTCTAAGTCAAGTGGCCACTTCCTGGAAGATGCAGGCAAATCCCTGTAGCATTTTCTGTTGTGCCTTCTCTGAGTGTGACACTGAATCCAGCTTAGCTTTCCCCAAATGACAAAACTCTCCTGCCCCCTGGATCTTTAAAATTAAGTGCTAATAATCTTGAAGCCTGAGTGGCCAGAACTGTTTTAATGGCAGAGATTATTCCAGTATATGACCAGGATTTATTTTGTATAAAATCCAGCAGTGTTAATGTCATTTTGTAATTAAACTTAGCTTATTTTAGTTAAAATAGGTGCTAGAGTAACAATGAGAAGATGCAGAAGGCTCCAAAACTTCTCTGTAGGGAGAAACTCCCCCTCAGAGGGTCAGAAAATATTTCTTTCTAGAAGTGTGTGATTGACTTTGACCTCTCAAGTGCAAGAACTGATGCTGTGAGGGTGCAAGGAGGGGATTTCCATGTTCAGGGTCTGTCAGAGAATGAGTTATGGGTATTTTCTTAAAAAAAGAAATCTGTGCTGTGCTCCAGGTCTGTCCCAGCTCTGCTGGCTTGTGGCACCTTCTGAAGAGGCAGCTCCAGTTGCTCTGGGTAAAATGTAGTTGATAATACCACAGGAAATGCTGCTTTTCCTGCAAGCAGCTTGGTACGGATTCTGCTCGGTCCCAAAATCACTTGGGCAGCTCAGAAATAATAGAAATGTCAGATTAGCATTACTGGACACCAAAAAAAAAAAATAAAAAAAACAACCCATTGCAAGCTTCCCACGTTCCTCAGGTGGATAAACATTGGAAGGGAATGTGACACTGGAATCCGACAGCAACAAAGGAAAAGCATAAACAGGTTTTTTTTTCAGTTATTTGTTAGTGGGAGGAATGCAGAGCATTCGGCTCCAGCAGGAAACCCAGCTTTTGAGAATGGGAAATAGGCTTTTCTGTCCAATTTTGTGTGCAGATGCAGCACTGGAAAGCTCCATATCCTGTGCTGCTGCAAGCCCTCGTCACAACTAGAGCGGAATATCTGCCAAACATCTTTGGTTCATTGCTTCCCGAGGTGTCTGGACGTGCACTTGTGTGTGGGCAGCTGAGGCTGAAGGCAATTTTTATAATTATGCACCTCTGAAAAAATAAAATCTAAGTGTAAACCTTGGCATGCTCTCTGATAGTGTGAAAAAGTGCTCTGAGGAGACACAAATTGGTGCATTTTGGACTATTCCCATCTGAGCTGCACGGGCAACATGAGAAGTGGCAGCGTGGCTGTCAACAGAGAGGCCAAGGACCCTGAGCTTCACAGCCTGCTCCAAACCCCGCTGTTGTTATTCCCAGAAAAAAATTACTGTCAAAAAAAAAAAAAAAAAAAAAAAAAAAACACTTTGTAAAGCCATAATAAATCCAACAGAGCGAGCGCCCCTTCCGTGGCGTGTTGGAAGGGGGGATGGATGTTAAACACAATATCCAGGCTGCTTTGGTTTGCTGCATTTTGGAAAGTCTGGGGTTTAAATCCCACTTTCTTTCTGTGTGTTTTTAGATGTGTGTTTTTCAGCATGAGGGATTTCTGCTCGCCGCTGATTTTCAGCTTCCTCTGCCCCTTTTGGGGTTTTGGGTGGAGGATACAGAACTTAAAGCACATAAGGAAATTGCTGCATTTTCCTGGTATGTTCATCTCATCACTATCCCAATATCAAGTAAGAAAACAATTTTTTAAAATTAAAAAGTTTGGACATTTCCCCCTTTGTTTTAGGAAAAACACTAAAATTTGGATTTTGAATGTCAGGACACTTGAATGGGTTCAGTGTCACTGAATTGCCTTGAATAATTCACTCCTAAAACCTTTAACTGCCATAAGAGCTGGAAATAGTGTTAAATTTTACTGTGGCAGTTTTAAGGAGCAAATTGATCTTTCCTTAGGCTTTGTAAAATAGATTAACCCTCGGGTCAGGTTGATCATGAGCACTCAGAGGCATTAGTACAGTTTGCCCAAATTTAAAAGACTCCAGTTGAAATATTTGTAAATCCTCAAACCTGCTGTTCTTGCAGGGTGCAGCTGGGTGCAGGGGAGGCAACCAGGGTAGAAAAGGGCCTAAAACCTGCAGATATTCCTGTTTTTGTGAGGATTTGTTCTCATTTGCTTCCCAGCCAGGGAGCTGTGCCATCAGCACTTCCAAGCAATGCCTTCCCTGCCCAGGAGGCATCAAGGGGTGCAGAAAACTCCTCAGGTTCTACAGAGAATGGGTTGAAAATATTTCAGGAATGTTTTCATTGTCCCCTGTCCCTCAGGATGAAGATGGTCTCCTGAATGCTCTGTGGATAAAGTCTTTATCCTTTTATCATCCCCTTGAGGGGTGGGATGTATTTATACACCTTTTCTCTTCTCACTTGGGCCTTCATGGCTGTATTTTTATGGTTCTGTGGACAATTATTCTGAACAAAAAAGAATTACGAAGAAATTTCTAACATTTAAGCAAACTTTTCCCACAGAAAACTCCTTTTAATGAGAGTTCAGGGTTATTATTTCCTGATTTCAACATGAAATAAATTTATTTTCGAATGGTAATTTTGAAGACTCATTGCAGCAAATTATTTTGTCTTTGTTTTGCCTTAATCCCACCAACATGGAAGAGGGCATGAGAGAAAAAGGAAAATATATGAGGGGAAAGAAGGCAGCAGTGCAAATCTACCCACTGGATGTGGGAATGTGATGAACCAAACACTGCTTTACTCCCTGCACATTTTTGTTTGGAGAGGATTTGTGGAATGAGTTTAAATGCCAATTTAAACTTGCACAAGGCAGAGGGAGAATTTCACTTTTAAAAACCTGGGTGTACTGGAGGAGTTTCGATTTTAGGTGCTGTTTAAAGGTTTTAAACACAAGGAGTATCTTAGTTTTGTTGAGATTAACTACTAAATAAGGTATTTCCAGTAAAATCTCTCATACCGTGCTTATGCTTAAAGCCACAAATTGTAGGTAGAGGGAGGAAGGAGATCTTGGATTTTTATTCTGATTCAGTGGGTTTGGGTCATGACATAAAGCTGGAAAATGGAATAAGTGGCTGTGGAAGTGTTGATCCATAATCCCAAAGAAAATAACAGGAAAATCTGCAAATCTAAATCGGTGTCCTTGGGAAAAACAGGGAATAATAATCCCAGATGGAAGGCAGAGTTCTTACAGGAGGAAGTTTAGGATAGAACTGTAAGATCTGCCTCTAATAAAAGGTGAGGGAATTTCAGTGTATGGAAAAGGAAGATCATCACTGGAGACCTGCATGGCTCCATCGTGGATTGGCCCTTCAAAGACCTTAAATATCAGGGAGAAAAAAAGAGAAAAAGGGCAGCTCACCTCCAGAAAAAAAAGAAAAAAAAAAGTTACAAAAGGAATAGCACCAGTGTACAGAGCCAAAATAAAGAAGGAAGGGAAAATCCAGATGGGAGTAGCAAGAGACCCAGAGAAATCCAGTGATGAGTACATTAGGAGTAAGAGGAAGACCAAGCAAAGCGTTTGCTGTGCTCCTTGAGGGAAGCAGGGAGCCATTAGCAAATGAGACTGAAGTGTTCAATGACTTTTTGCATTTGTTTTCAATTAAAAAGAAAAAAAAAAAATCAAAAGTGAGCAGATGGTTTGCGCAATTAATACCAGGAGAAAATGGATGAGATCTCAGCCTAGGAGATCTACTGACAGAGTCCTGCCTCTTTTAAAAGGCCTGATTGTTTTAATCTGAGGATACTTGAGGGACTGGCTGCAGCACTTGCAGTCACACCAGCAGACACTGGAAAATCCACGGAGGCTGGGAGAGCTCCTGGGTCCGGGAGGAGCACCTGGCCTCTACGTGGAGAAAAGGAATCTGGGGAAGGGTAGGATTCGGGTTTCCTTTGGTTTGTTCTAAATTTTTTATTGCAAGCACTTCGATGGTACCAAGGAAGGTGTCCAAGGGCAGGGTGGAGCACCCTGGGGCAGTGGAAGGTGTCCCTGCCCATGGCAGGGGGGTGGAATGAGATGATCTTTAAGGCCCCTTCCACCCCAAGCCATCCCGTGATTCTCTAAGGAAGGGTGCAGCAACCATTGTGGACCTAGCAAATTATGGGTTTATCAATTTCATTTTTCCATGAGTGAGAAGAGGAGGATGTTTTGATTGTTTTGGACCTCCTCAGATGGTGGTCTTGGTGCTGAGTGGAGGAATGGCTTGAGCTTAAAACTGCAGGTGGGAGGGAATGGAGGTTCACTACAGGGTGGAGCCCTGTGTGAAATAATTCTTGTGCATCAACACAACACTCTTAGTACAGGCGATGCAGCTGAAAACTGTCAGCTGTTCTCCAAAGGTCTTCATCAAGAATAATCAACCAACAAGTCCAAGGCAGACAGCTTTGGGAGAAGACTTTCCAAAGGAATTTTTCCAGAGTCTAGCTCTTCTGTAGTTTCTCCATTTACTTAATTGCTTAGGTTAGTGTCTTCTGCGGGTTAGTTGCGCTTGATTTGGATTTTATGATTTAGGTGACACTTACTTGAATCAAAAATACAACTTTATGACTAGGCTAGGGTGGCATTTTGCATTTAATTTCCTAACTGCAAGGAAGTTAAAAAGTTTTAAGAAGTATTGGTGGGGAAAAAAAATCAAAGAAGA
>NC_071578.1:1494269-1511769 GCF_024509145.1 Vidua macroura | reverse complement strand
CTGCTCCAGATGTGACTGTTGAGGGCACGTTAATTTATATTCGCTTTCCGTGGGCCCCTGTCCCCATCTGTACATCATTTCTGAATTTCTTTTTCTCCCCGGGGAGTTCACCTATTCATATTGAAGGTTTCATTTGCTGTGTAAACAGAATAAACAGACAATGCAAGAATCCCTACAATACTGTAAAATAATTCTTTTCAACAACATAGTGGATCATGTTTAAAAAAACATTGAGAGGGCGAAACGTGCCAGGCAACGATTTCTCTCTTTATTGCACTCCTGAGGGAAGACTCATCTTACTACAGCGCCTTTCCGCCAGGCTTGATAAGTTCATTTTTATTAAAAACATAACGAAAAATTGCATTTTAAACCGATCTAAAAATGCAGGATGTGCTTGAGGTTGCACTGGAGCGATGACCAAGGCGGGACATCCCGGCAATTCCACGCACTTCAGGCGGAAAGGGAAAAAAAATTTGCAGAAGGGAGATTCTTTCCTTTTTGACATTTTACAAATAAAAAGAGATGCGGGTTATTTATGCTGGGATGTTGCTGCAAAGTCCTTATCTCCATGTGGCACTAAACAAGGATTTGTTGTGGGATTTGAGAGGGCTGTGTAGTGCTTCAGTGTTAAGCACCCAAAACTCTGGGGGACTGGCACTAATTTCCTCTCTCTCGTAAAACAACATAGTATTCATAACAACTCGAGAGGCTTGACATAAGTAATGATGGCATATGCAGGCGAAGATTACCACCCCAACAGTGTAATCAAGGTGCTAGGTACTAATGCAAGTTAAATTGAGACAATAATGCTGAAACTTGCATTGTGGGATTAGGAGAGTACTTGAAATGCTGACATCGGCATCTCCTGGAAGCGCGCCTGTCTTCCTTTCAATTCCTGTTTATACTTAATGACCTCAAAATTTGTATGTCGTTAACACCGCGTTCTGAAGTGGGAGAGAACAAGGTTTGGGAGGGGGAAGATTCCCTGCCTTCGTTGACTTTTGCCTCTCCTGATAATTGGCGGCGCGTCGGGGCGGGCGAGCTCGCGGGGGGCCCCGGGGGCCCCAACCCACCCACCCACCCAACCCCGTGGCAGCGTCCAAATCAAGCCCTATAAAAATTTGATGCTCAGATCAATATTGTGGCACCCAGGTAATTAAAGTGGGTTTGTTTGTTTGGCTCCTTATAAATAAAAAGGGCTTAATACAGACTAATTACACTGAGCCCTTCGCCTACCGTAGGATAATAATGGCGGCAATTTAAAGTGATATTAAATGAGAATTAATAAAGGAATATTGAGTCACTTTGACTGCATTAAGCTGCGTGAAATGATTTCTTATCTCAATTTAACTTTCTGTCCACAGTTTAATGATTGATAAGCTTGGAATTTTTATAGAGGTAATCTAAAACAATATTTGATTGCTATGTTGAATTAATAACAACAAGCCCTTTTTTCTTGTTTATCAGCACATCGGGAGAGATGCTCCCTTTCACTTTAATGATGGTAATTTGTATAACCCTTCTGCTGGATATTGTGCTTAGTTTATGCATTTAAATGATACTTTGACAATATTTTAATTAGTTTTGCAAAAAATGGGTATTTTCTGGGCAGTTTTACTTCTGTGTTACGTGTGAGGTTTGTAAATTATTCCAAGAGAATGAAAGCAGGTTAAAAAAAAGGTACAAGTCAGCTTCAAGTGAAAATTGAAATCACCCTTAAATTCTGAAAGGAAGATTGTTAATCATGATCCTTTAAGATCACCCCTGGAGAACTGCATGGCAGAAGGAAACACTGGTTTGAGTGTTCCAAATCTGAACATGCAGTGGCCTGGATTTACTCCCCAAAAACCATTGTTTCTGCCACCAGTTCATGAGCCAACGTGTGCTAAGATAAATCCCTTCAGTGGGAGAGGAAACTTCTCAGAGGCACTTTTAAACTCTGAAGGGGCCAAAAGGCAAAGACACAGATTTTGGGTGCAAATCCACTTTATCTGTGCGATTATTGCATTTAAATATGTTTAAGTTCTGGTTCTTTGTTACAACTCCTTGTGTCTCGTGTCCCACCCCGTTAGCACCCCAGCCTCCTCCGAGCTGCAGAGCAATGCAGGTGGCCAGGACCTCATCCTGAGCCCTTTTTTTATATCTATACAACAAATTGCTGCTATTGTTCATTAATTTCTGTCTCTGAAATGCCATGTCAAGCCTCCCAAGGAGCCCACCACTGTCCCCTGGACAGCTTCTCACCATGGGCCAGCGTGAGTTGCTGATGAAATTACAGGTGCAGGGAAATGCAGAATTAGAAATATATCTGATGTTGCAATACTTGTGAAGCTATAGCTTTGTTGATGACAGGACAATTCCGTTTTTGACAGTTTAATTTACTGTTGCCAGTGGACAAGAGCAAAAGGAGAACGCGGGGTTAGGCACCTGCCCCCTCACGCTGTGTTTCACACGGTAGGTTGCAAAATCATGACTCCCTCAACCTGTCGTGCTCAAATGAGAAGGTTTTCAGCTGGGGAAATGGAATACATCAGTGCAGGTAATATTGCCTGACCTCATAAAACAAAAGGAAAAATTGCAGATTCTGACAGCCATTATGAATCTTGTATCAGCATCCAAACAGCTCCGAGCTGAGGCACGGTGCATGTTTGTAAATAGGAAAAAAAAAAAAACAAAAAAAAAACGGGGTTGCCACGTCGACTTGCAATACGGAGCAAAAAAATGACTTGTCAGTAATTCGTTGTGGGATGTTAAAGAGGCTGTTGGATTTCCTGGTTCTCTCCACAGCCAGAGTTTAGCCTGGAGCAGCAGGGAAATGCTGCTCGCCGAGGTGGTCTCGGCTCAGCCACGGGCTGGGGCGGCCGGGAGGTGACGGGGGAGCTGCCACACGGGGAAAGAAACGCATATTTTAGGCAAGCTGTGTTGGTTCAGAAATCCCCGAGCCTTTTTAATGGGCATGCCACAAAAGTGCACGCTCTCTTCCTATTAAAGCAGATAATTTTGGTTTTGAAAGCCTTTGAACTACAGTATTTTCTTGAAAAACATGGCAGGAGGGCTGGAGCTACGTGATCTTTAATGTCCCTTCCAAGCCAAACCATTCTCTGATTCTATGAAAAACCCAAAGCGTTACAGTGTCAGACCCTACACCCAATTAGAATTTTATTTCTATTAAAAGAAGGAACTCTATCGAGTGTAGTTCTTTCCAATTTCGTGTTAAAGTTTCCTTTTCTCTTAATGTCTTGACTACTCGTGTTTTTTCTTATTTGGTGGTGTACCTTCATCAGTCTTGTTCTTCCTTGGGCTTCCTTGTGTTCTGTATTTCAGAAAGTTCTGAAAATGAGCATTATTGAAGTGATTTGGTGAGGCAAGTAAATTAAGGATGGAGTCAGTCATTAGAAATTAGTTAGGGTATTTGGGTACTTGAAATGCCTGGAATTCTTGCAGGCTTTCACTGGTTGGGCTGTATTTGATAATAATATCCTGGGAAAAGTCTGTTAATCAGATTAATTTAATATGCTTTCAGTGCCTATTTTTAAGTTTGAAATTCCTCTTTTCTCTAGTGAAAGAGTTTTCAACTTTATACATTAAAACCTTCTTGATGACTCTTGAAGCAGCAAAGGCTTTACTGATGGTGGGCTTTCATGCCTAGGTCAAGGTGCTTCTTCCTTTACCCTCAGAGGTGAGACTGTTTCTTTCCATGTATTTTTGTGCTATAGGGAACCACTTTTAATCCATAACAACAGAATTTCATCTTCTGCATTGCCTCCCCTTCCAAGTTTCCTTTAATGGGGGTGGTGGGCGTAGCTTTAATGCTGGGCGCCACACTGGACCACGCCGTAGCTTCATCTCTGGATGCTGGAGAGCCTTGCTGCGACTTTTTCCTTGGACTCCTTGGGGAATAAAAGCTCTCTTTGCCTCGGCTAATTGGGCTGGTGTATGTGTGGGCAGGTTATCCTCTCACGCCGGCCCCGCGCTGATATTTACCCAGGGCCCCTCCTCGCACGGAGCCCGGCGCTCCCGCGCCTCCGTGTTTGCTGGAACTCGAGTGCACTTGAATTAAATTGCAGCTCATGAATACCAGGAGAGTGCTGGGATGCTGAGGGGAAAGGAGGCTGGTGGGGCAGGCAGGGCCACCAGGAGCTGGCAGCTCATCCCCCGACCATGGGACAGGGCAACAAGAGAGTGAGGAGCAGTTTGGGAAGGTAAATATGGGAAATGAGCCTGGAAAATTAGACTTCAATATTATTTTTTGCTTCTTGTACTGAAGATCTTAAAAGCATCCGAAATAGCCTCTCTTTTCATTCATGAGGGCTGTTTATTCATGCAAGGTGAAATATCTACTGTTACACCATGGAATCACAGAATGTTTTGGGCTGGAAGGGACCTTAAACCCCATCCAGTAGCACCCCCTGCCATGGGGTTCTCCCACTTTCTTCTCTTCCACTATCCCAGGGTGCTCCAAGCCTCATCCAGCCTGGCCTGGGACACTTCTGGATGTGGGCACCCAGGATGGAAGACCTCCATGGTCCTTCTCTGGACACATTCCAGTAGGTTCATAAATGAATTTATATATAAATTTAAGTGACTTGAAGGACTTCTACCACTATAAAAAAAAAAAATCAAAAAACCAAAAAAACACACACACAAAAAGAAAAAAAAAAAATCCAAACCTGTGAAAGAAAATATGCATTTGAATCCAAGTATTTGAATACATATAAGGTGCTCAAATTCAGTGAGACACATGGTAGATTAGATGGAAAGGTTATCCAACAAAACTGAGCGCAACCCAGAAAGATTGAAAAACATTGAATTGCAGAAAGGTGTAAAATGCAAGATTTCCTATTCAAATACTGATATTTTAGCCACCCAGGTATTAAAAATGTCACTCTAGTCTACAGCCAGCTCTGCCACCAACAGCAAACATGAACTTTCTACATCTGCTCAGAGGTGGCAACTCCAGATTCCCTCATTAATTTAAGCTGGTGTGGCTTTTGAGGTAATTAAAGCGCAAAGATGGTGACACAAAGGAAGGATTAGGGTTGGAAATACCCTGTTATTAACTTGTGCCTGGATGTGGCTGCTCCTCAGGGCAGTCTCAGTGAGAGCTGCCCATGGGCAAGCCAAGGGTTGGGGATCTCAACCAGCTTCGTGGTCACTGTGTGGGGATGGAGAAATCGTGAAACTCAAATTATTGTGGAGAAAGAAATCAGGAAGGAGTTTGGATTCTTGTAGTTTCAAAGACAATTAAAAATAGAGAAGGTTCATGCTGTTACAGTGAGGGGACACCTGACAGGCACCGGACACTTGAAGGAAATTTGCACAGAAATTTGTTGCAGTGACATGTTTGCAGCACGTGGTCACAATTTCTTAGTGATATTGTGGAAAATCTCTGCAGTTGTTCTTTCACATAACACTAGTAACTGTAACAGGGCTGTGACCCTTCCTGTATTTGCAGCTGTTAATAACTTGCTATTCCATGAATTATCATTTCATGTCTCCTGTTGGCATGAGCAAGCCCCGGCTGAAAACGCGCTAAAGATTTTGGGCTGCTTCAGAAAGACGTTGCTTTTTTTGAAATGAAAATAAACTCTGACTGAAAAAGCCACTCTTAAAAAAAATTTCAGGGAGTGAAAAATCCCCTCTGGCCAACAGTGCTGCAGATTAAGGAAAGGCAGGACATCCCTTTCCCCTTCCATCCCGTTTCACATTACGGGGTGACCGTCGCTCTCCCTTTTAACGGCTGAGATGGTTTTGCAAAGGCCACTTCAGGTTTCTCCACTTTTCAGTGCCTTTTGTGTGAGACTGTCAGCGCCCGAGCCCCGGCCATGACATGCACAGACTGGCTGGTTTTTCTCCTTCAGATCAGCGCCTCTGGACAGCTTCTCTTTCTCTGGCAGCCGCTTCAACCTGCTCTGTCTTGTCATCTTCGAGTTCAATATCTGCTGCTCTGAAGGAAAAAAAAAATGGGATGGGTTGGACCATTGTATTTGGTCTTTTGACCCTCCATGTTGCCCATGAGCAGTGAAGGATAACTTTTGACAAGCCATGTCAGATGTGACAGGCAATCTAGTTGGGTTGAGTGGAAATGTGCTGTACAAGTTTGAAGCCTTAGTTGGGGGCATTTTCCTGGTGTTCAGTGCATTTAAATTGACACCAGACCTCAGTGTTGTTCCTTGCAGAGCTCCGCGTTTCCAAAGCGTGCGGTTTTATCAGCTCAAATGAAAACCTTTCATATGCATTTTGCATCTCATTCCACCAATCCAAGGCAATATAGCCCTTCCCAGGGTTCGTTTTCCATCCCTCAGGAACGCACATTAAATTTAGTTTTCATCTACGAGGATGTTTGATTTTTATTTTTGTGTAGGAGGTTATGTTTCACTGTTCCATGGATTTCTGTCTTTCCGTGGGTCACCTGAGTGTGATGTGATAACACAGCTCCACGCACATCACTGTGCTAGAAGTTGCTGAATATTGCAAATTATTTAAAAAGCATTAAAGGAACCTTGCTAAGCTTCAAAGTGCTTTTATTTCCAATTAATTATTCAGAAATGTTGATAGTAGAACCTTTGTGGGAAGCACATTTTCTGTGCCGCCGCACGGGCTGCAGTCAAGATCTGTTCTTACTGTATCCCTTCATTAATGGGTTGTGATATGCAGTTCCTCTTTTATTTAAATTAATTCTCATTATGGATGAGAAAAGCTGGCAGATAACATCCTCCCTGGTAGCCAGCAGTGGTGGTCTGGCTTACTCTGAGTTTCCTGGCTCTGACCTACTGCGAGCATCCCTCGTGCTGATCCTGTGCTGCCAACGGCTTCTCCAGGGCAGATCTCCTCTCACCCTGCTTGGATCAGCCCAGGGCTCTGTTCAGCACAGACTTCTGATGGGCAGCAGCCAGAAATTGCATGGAATTCCCTTTGTGCTGTCCCAGCCCGCTCCAGCCTGGACTCCCAGGCAGTGCCATCATTTCCATCGCTGCCGCCTTGGTGCTGCCGTTCTTTTCCCCTCTCTGGTGTCACGGAATCCCAGAATGGTTTGGGTTGGGAGGGACCTTAAAGCCAAACCCATTCCATCCCCCTGCCATGGGCAGGGACATCTTCCACTGTCCCAGGCTGCTCCAAGTCCTGTCCAGCCTGGCCTTGGGCACTGCCAGGGATCCAGGGACAGCCACAGCTGCTCTGGGCACCCTGTGCCAGGGCTGCCCACCCTGCCAGGGAACAATTCCTAATTCCCAATATCCCATCTAAACCTCATGTCTTTCAGCTGTGTGGGAAAACCATCTCCATACATCACTGGCTCTGTGTCAACTTGTGAGTCGTTTAGGAAACACGAAATTTGAAGTGGTTTAAGCACATTATTATTATTATTATTATTATTATTATTATTATTATTATTATTATTATCATCATTATCATCATTATTATTAAAATTAAAATTAAAATTAAAATTAAAATTAAAATTAATTAATTATTAAAAATAAATATAATAATAATAATAATTTAATTGTCTCTGTGAATAGTTGATATTTGCCTTTAAGGTCCCTTCCAACCCAAGCCAGTCTGTGATTCTGTGATTGTAGCTTTGCTTCCGTTTTTGGGATGGAACAAAACGTAGCAGCAAGAAGAGCACTTTGGTGCTGGTACAGGGCCTTTCAGCCTTGCCAGCAAGGTGACACTTTTGGCTGATGATTATTTTTCCCCTAATATTGCTGATTTGTTTATTTCTTCCTTCATAGTAGATGTGATTTTCCTCATAAACCATTCCCGTGTGAATTAAAAACAACTTTGACTGGTGGGTCAGTTAAATCTTTAAAACAGAAAAAAAAAAAAAAAAAAAAAGACACAGAGCGAGCAGTTGGCAATAAACTTGTCCTTTTTGGCACCTGGAATAAAAACAGTAACATAACAGTACCTTTATATAGCACATAAAAATATAATTCAGGATAAGAATTCAGAGGTCACAGCAAATGGTTACCTAAATAACTCTAGGGAGTTAAAATAGTTTGCTTATACAAAGATAAGGTGATATTTTATGCAAAAAGCCCATGTGTGGTTCCAAAGCCTGATGGTTTTATACGCAGTAAAACAACTTTGAAAACAACCTGCAGAAAAAGTTAGAGAAAATAATTTTTGCAGATTGTAAAATACAGACATCCAAAACTTGGGAGGTGATTCTGCTCCACTTAAAAATGTCCATCAGCCTTGGTTTTAATTAGTGCATTGTGGCTGGATTGTTTCTGACCTACAGCTTCCTTCATTTCTGTGGCCACACATTGCTGTAAAACCAAAAATGAGGTTTCTTGCCCGTGGAGGATTTGTGGTAGAGCATTTTGAAGGTGTAAAATCTACAGGGGCTGGAGTTACTCCCCCAGCATTTACATTTGGCTGCCAGATTGAGGCTCCTCAGGGTCCTGCTCTGTACCCTGGGCTGTATCCACAGCTCCAGGTCCTGTTGACTGGAATTGCCCTTCAGATTCCTCCAAACAGGCTCCTCCTGCTCCTCACCACCTTCCAGGAGAGGCTGTCCATGGGATGGAGAAATGCTCAGGGGTCCTGGGGCCAGTTTATGTGGCCATTCTTTTAGGAACAGCAATCTTTGCCAAGTCTTGGCCAGCAAAGCTATTGAAAGTTCTTAAAAATCATAGAATCCCAGACTGGGCTGGGTTGGGGGGGCCCTCAAAGCTCACCTCACTCCAACTCCCTGCCATGGGCCACCTTCCACCACACAGGATTCCTCCAAGCAAATGTGTGGTTGTATATAGAATGTGGTTATATTACATTAAAATAACCTTTGCAATTAACAGGCAGAATTAAGGGACTTGGGACATTAAGGGATGGAGGGACAGGATAAGGGGTGATGGCTTCCCACTGCCAGAGGGCAGGGCTGGATGGGAGATTGGGAATTGTTCCCTGGCAGGGTGGGCAGCCCTGGCACAGGGTGCCCAGAGCAGCTGTGGCTGCCCCTGGATCCCTGGCAGTGCCCAAGGCCAGGCTGGACACTGGGGCTGGAGCACCTGGGACAGTGGGAGGTGTCCCTGCCATGGCAGGGGTGGCACTGGCTGGGATTTAAGGTCCCTCCCAACCCAAACCATTTGGGAATTACATAATTAAAAGTAGTTTGTTCCATATTTTGACGTGTTTTTCCTTGACCCTGTGGATTTCACATCAAAATTGATGTTTGCAAACACTCTTGAAAACCAACACTAGAAGCAGGCCAGCAAGAAAAGCTCTCACCAAAAGCAAAGGTCATTGATTTTGCAGGGGGCTGGGCTTTGCAGTAGGAGATCCGACAGTGTTTTCTTCTTTCAGCTCTAAAAGTGTCGATTTTGATCTGGAAGCTTAATTTCTTTCATCAAGGAGTTAAGCACTCAGTTAAATTCCACGAGAACATATTTAAACATACTGAAAGATGTACCCAGTACATTCCCCCTAACGCCCATAATAATGTGGCCGTCCAGGGCTCCGGGCACTGGGGCTTTTCATTTACATTGGCTGACCTCAAATTGGATGTAAGTTTTTATATATCCAAATTAATGCATTTGTTCTCCATTCGTAGAGGGGCCCTGGTGAGCAGGGCTTGGCCGTGGTCTCCAGCTGCAGGCAGATGTTGCTGGTGGTGGGGAGGTGCTTTTGTGTGCCCCTTTCATGGGCTGCAGCTGGGGAGGGTCTGCCTGGGGGAAATTCTGCTTCACCTTCTGGTCCAGATCCAGCCCTTCAGCGCTGGTGGAACCACTGAATGTAAAATAAATGGTTTTCCTTGGCTCTATGAAATGATTTCTGCTTTGATGGGTGGCAGAGAAATACAGACCAAAGCTGCTTTCCCCAGCTCCTTGCCCCAGGTAAATCTGCCATGAGATAACTTTCAAAAAGAGAAGTCTTGGGAGACCTTGGCTCATTTCTCTTTGGCTGTGGACAAGCAGGACTTCCACAGCTGGAATCAGGGTTGACATTTTTTTTGTGGTCTCCTCTATCCTTGTAGTCGTGGTCATGGTGGCCACCTTGTCGTGGCCTCCTTTAGCCATCTTGGATTAGTTTTTCTGCCAATGTAGACTTCTTCACTGGGTAAACCAGTAGAATCATAGGGCAGTTAAGGTTGGAAAAGATCTTTAAGATCATCAAGTTCAACTGTCAACCAGCACCATGGTCACCATTAAAACATTTGTGAACACTTCAGGGATGGTGACTCCACCACTTCCCAGTGCCATTGATTTACAACCCTTTCCATGAAAAAAAAAATTTTCCTAATACCTCATCTAAACCACTGGGCATCCTTCCTTCCATCTCAGAAGTTCAAGCACAGCAGTTCCTGAGCAGGATGGATATTGTCTTTGATAAAAAACATCCTTGCATTACTACTTGATCCTTATGTTCTACAGCTGCAAAACAAGATGGAAATCAGCAGGAATTTCTCCATGGAAAGGTGATCAGGCCTTGGCAGGGGCTGCCCAGGGAAGTTTGGATTGCCCATCCCTGGGCAAGGTGTGCAAGGAAGGCCTGGAGGTGACACTCAGTGCCCCGGGCTGGGGACAAGGTGGGGATCAGCTTGGACTCGATGATCCTGAAGGTCTTTTCCATCCATTTTGGATGGAAAAGACCTTCAGGATCATCACAAAAGACTTCTGTGCTTCTGTTCTATAATTCTGTGAACTAAATTCCCTTTAATCAGGCAGGTTATTCCTAGCTGCTGCTGTGTCCTTCCTTTTCCCACCCCAGCTGTGCCCCTGCTCCCAAGCCACCGAGGAGCAGCCTGTCCTGTTCCTGCAGCAGCCCAGGTACTGGTGCCACGGGGCTCTGGAGGCTCCCCCAGCACTTGTCACCTCGTGCTGGGGACCAGGCTGAGGCTGGGGACAGAGGCTGCAGCACCAGGATCTCACCCAGGAGAGGCCTCTCCAAACACCCCCTCCCTGGGCATTAGCAGTGCTCCCTGCTTTGGCTCTCGTATAAATATCTGCTGCATTTCCACCAGGAGTTATTGCTGTTATATATTTTACAGACACTTTACTGTCATCTAAGTGGTTTATTTTATTCCCACAGCTAGGAGAAAACTACAAAAGGAATTTTGTAATCTGAATGTGATTGTGGGCAGAGAGTAATGTTTTGAAAAGGAGCTGAGAGTAAATTATATCAGTGCTTTATTGTGTTTAAGGAGACTTCTCTATTGTGCTAGGAGTTAACATTAGTTCTCAAAGTTATTAACTGGATGTGGTTTTATTATGACTGTGTGTTTTGTCAATATATGACTTTTTTTGTTAGGCTTTTCGGTGCCAGTTCGGCTGCAACTTTGGCACCCTCCAAGTTTAAATATGTAAACTCAGCTGGTGTTGAAAGTTTGTTTAGGTTTAACTCCCTCTCCCATGCAGCAGAGAAAGTAACCCTTTTCTTATCCCTGCTAGGCTATTTATAGAGGGGCTTTCTCCAGGCAGGCTGCCTTACTCCGGGTTGTTTCGACAAATCCTATTTGGAGAATGGGACTCCAGATATTTGGAGATGGCTTTTTTGGTGGAGATGGAAGTTGTGTGGCTGAGGTGACCTTTCAGGCTGCCTCTGAGTGGGTTTCTGGCAGGAGCTTTGATGTGAGTGACAGACACTTCTCACTGGAGCCCATGGTGCCACCACAAACACTTGGCAGCCCAGCCTGGATCTCCTCTTCAAAATGCCCCAAAGAACACTTTTAAATAATACATGTAGAATCACAGAATATTTTGGGTTGGAAAGGACCTTTAAAATTATCTCATTGCATGGGCAGGGACACACTGTGTGCTATATATCAATTGTCAGCACGTGGCATTGTCTAGGATTTCAGGGTTTTTCCTACTTTTGAAGAAGATATTAAAGATATCTCCTCTACCTCTGGAGAAAACGAAATAGGTTTTAAAAACAAGTTAAAATCTCAAATCCAGGCATCAGAATAATGCCTCCCCTTACTAAAGAGAACTGTTTGAGGTTGGATGGGGCTTGGAGCAGGCTGATCTGGTGGAAGCTGTCCCTGCCCGTGGCAGGAGGTGGCTCTGGATGGGCTTTAAGATCTCTGGATGGGCTTTAAGAACAAAGCATTCTGTGATTCCCTGATTAATTGCCTTTCTCTAATTCTATAAGGACGCCATATGGCTGTCAAGAGGCCCCCACCTTCTCCCATGGCATCATCTCCAGTCAGCCTCCACTGCTACCCCAGGTTTTCCTCCAGCCATTTTGCAGACAAATTTATTTTGTTTTAGTGTTTATCTCCCTGCCTGAGCACACAGTAAAACCCCCCACACTTGCAGTGTGGATTTACTGGGCTCTTCAGTATTAAACATAAAATGCAAGGATGGACCACGTAAAGCAAAAATACTCCATGGCATGTGCAAAAACATGGTTGATAGAGCAGAGGAGCTGCTCCTGAGCCAAGTTAATACGATCCATGCAGAGCCCAGTAGATCTCCATTACTAAATAAAGTGCTCTCATGAAGCCTAATGTGTTCCTGTGAATTATTCCATTACCTGGGAAGATCCATGTGGATGTGGCTGCTCACGCTGCTCTTGGCCAAGCTGGTGGCTGTGCCTCAGAGTCTGTAATTAAAGCCAACCATTCATTTTCCTCAAATGTCCATTGCAAGGTGTAAATTGTTTTAAGTAAGAATATATTTTGAAGTCTCAGGAACAAAGCTCCCTCGTTACTGCAGTTTTCCCTGTTTTCTTTCTCTGTGGTTACAGGCACTGTGGACAGGCGAGTGGAGGAGTTGCTGTGTCACATCTGTGATTTGCACAGATGTGTTTTAATTCATGAATTTCGCTGGTGTGGGGCAGAGAGAACACCCAGAGCTGGGACCACAGCCCAGCACACAGGGATACCCCATCACCCCCAGTGCTCCTCTGGCTCGGGCACGGCAGAAATAAACACATTTTATTCTGGTGGTGTTTGGCAGCTCCCCTCCAGGGCTGTTTTTCAGCACTGAGTTGGCTCTACAGCCATAAAATGGAATCTCTGTGTAGGGGGGGGGGCTGGAGAGGGGCTTTGGACAAGGGCTTGGAGTGCCAAGGGGGAATGGCTCCCAGTGCCAGGGCTGGATGGGATATTGGGAATTAGGAATTGTTCCCTGGCACAGGCTGCCCAGAGCAGCTGGGGCTGCCCCTGGATCCCTGGCAGTGCCCAAGGCCAGGCTGGACACTGGGGCTGGAGCAGCCTGGGACAGTGGGAGGTGTCCCTGCCATGGCAGGGGTGGCACTGGGTGGGATTTGAGCTCCCTTCCCACCCAAACCATCCTGGGATTCCATAGATACAGTGTCCAGCCCAACCTTCATTTGCATTAAAACTGAGCATTTTGCTCACAAATGCACTGTTGTTTCTTCAGAATAATAATGATAATAAGTTTCTTTCTTCTTCAATAAGTCATAGGTACCAGGGGGTAATTCCTACAGTCCTCACCATGGTTTAAGCCAGGCTGCTGTGAAACTAAGAGTGATTTCACATCTCTCCTCTTCCAGATGAAAACTCATTCTGTTCATCTTTCCTACCCAAGAAGAAACGTTGAGCAGCCTGAGTGAATAACTTCAGAATTCCTGAGTTTGTAAAGATGCCCAAAGCTGGTGTAGAGTAGGTCTTGTAGAGTAATTTTCCATTATTAAGTGCTTTGTCCCAGTTCTCTTTTTTTTCCAGTTTTGGCCCATTTTTGTTGAAGCATGGAATGTCCTGAGTTGGAAAGGACCCAGAAGGATCTTGGAGTCCAGCTCCTGGTCCTGCACAAGACAATCCCATCAATCCCAGCCTGTTCCTGCAGACATTGCTCTCATTGTGTTGGTTGGTCCCCGTTCATCACATCGGTCATAACCTTTAAATACCTACATGGTTATACCACACCTCCTGCTCTGGACTACATAACTTAGTTTAACCTTTCCTCCAGAGATGAAATTTTTCTGAAATACTGTTTTAGTTGTTTTTAATTAAATTTTAATGATGGCTTCGAAAATTTATCTTTATTTTTTGGGTGCAGAGTGAGGTGCAGTATTTCAGGGAGTGCCTCCTCAGAGGGGGTCTGGTGGGCAGTGACTGCTGCTGGATTAGCCCCACAAGATTCTTGGTATCTCTTTCACTCAGTGCTTATTTAGATCATATTCCCCTGTATTTTGAGGCTGTTGTGAGAAAATTTTAAAAATTAGTTTTTTTCTGCAGTCTGGGTATGTCACTGTCCTGCCTGTGAGGCCCATATTTAATCTTGCAGATAATAATTTTCTTTATCATCATGATCTCTCATGATTAAATGTCAGTTTTATCAAATTTGTATTCTACCTAATTATTAATAAGTACAAACTTGAAAAACAACAACAGTCACAGAACAGGGGAGGCTGGAAGAGACTCTCTGAACTGCTTTCTGAGTGGATAATTGATTTATTTCCATTCTAATAGCTGCATTCTGCACTTGTTCATGACCCTCCTGTCTTGCTGGCTTTGACTATTTCTCTTAATTCATCAAAATGATTTTGATTTCTGATTTTTTTCACATAAGCTGCTTGGACCCTATCCCAGCTTGGTGTGCACTGGATTTATAATGCACACCAGTTCAACCAATTCCAATCAATCCAACCAAACACTGGAAAAGCTGGAGGTACAGTGTCATCCCAGTTGGCAGCCCTTATTTGAAGTTCATCTTGCTGGCATTAAAACACAAAGACTGGGATTTCCAGGTCACATTACTGCAAAACACTGTTTCCCTCCGAGCTCCCTGTTGCCCTTGTAACCAGGCAGTAAAAACCCTGCTTAAATTTTTTAAAACTTTTCTTGGTGTCCACCTCAGACTCTATAAATGCAAACTGTATTTCCCTCTTTTTTTTTATGAGAGTGTCACAGCAAAGGTATATAAAAATCTTGATAAAGTCAGTATATATTTCCCCTACTGCTGCCCCCTCTTATCCGTGAGGCCAATTATCTTGTCAAAGGAAAAGATTAGATTTGTTTGGTGCTTTATAACCTTATGAACCTGAGATGCTTATAAATATTTTAATAATTTGTTCCATTATCGCTCCCAATATCAAAGTTTGACTGGTCTATAATTTCTTGCTGTCTCCTTTTCCCCCGGCTTTGTAAATCCTCAGGGAGCTCGTCTGTGCTCCAGGAGCTGTCAGAGATGGTCACTAACTCTTCACTGCTTTATCCTGTTCCAGTGAACTGTTACACCAGCAATTAGGAATTGGAAGCTGGTTTCAGGATAAAGTCCTGGGGCATCCATGAGGTTCATTTGTGACAGTGGTGTTTCCTGTTTGGGCAGGTTTAACATTTGTGATCAGAAGCAGTCGATGGATTCTTTCAGGGAACATGAGTGGTTGGAAGGGTTCAGTGTGTAAATCCGTGTATAACTACAATTTTTAGTCCTAATTCAGGGAGCTGGCTCACATCTCTCACCTGCACAGATATGTTAATGAGGATTTAAAAGTACATTGCCCAGTAAAGCACGGAATGCACCACATCAAGTTCAGTTCATGCACCTTCACCTCGGGCTGATTGCTGTAAATTAAATTTCATCTGGGTGATTCTATGCAGCCAACACGCAATGCAAAATCCTTTGGTGGAATCATTCCTAACTATTTTGTAAATTCAAGGGATATTTTGGCAGTTTTGGTTGTCTGAAGTACCCACTGAGGCTTGGAGAAACTGAGGTGTGGTTTCTAAAGCTGGGTTGCCCCTGCCCTTTGTCCTGGGTGCAGATGTTGATTCCCTGGGGCAGTCAACATCTGGATCTTCCAGACCCGAGTGTTTCCTGCCCCTGCGAGTCTGTGATGTCCCCACTGCTGTGGACACTGCCCATGGAGTGGTTGTCCTCAGTTTTATATCACTTTTATCTTATTCATATCCTACCTAATTGCAAATAAGTTCAAATATTTCAAAGCAACAAGTACAGAAAAGGTGAGGCTGGAAGAGACTCTGAACTTTGCTGGATGAACAGTTGATTTTTTTCATTCCTTGTGGTTGTGATCTGCACTTGATCATGACCTTCCTGTCTCTTTGGTTTGGATTATTTCTCTTAATTCTTCAAAATAGCTTTGATTTCAGATTCTTTCACATAAGCTGCTTGAACTGTATCTGGGAGTAGTTTTTGGAGCCATGTCCAGGGGGATGTAGCTGGTGCATTATCCCAGTTAGGCCATAATGGTGCAGCCTGGTTGTCTTAAGACAAGGAAAAAAGGGGAAGATTTATATTCTGTAGTCCATCCTGTGTGCTATTCATGTCAAGGATCATTTAGACTTTACCATAAATAAAACCCATGAATATTTCAGTGAAAAGTTGCCCACATTATCCTTTAAAATCTGTTTCCCTCTCCATTTGTGCAGCAAAATTTGTATCTTGCTCTAGCACCTCCAGTGCTGCAGTTTATTGGGAAGTGAGTCTGTGCACATGTTTGTGCATGTATGTTGTGTATCTACTTAAATAATTAACTTGTGTCTCCACTGAAATGTTCTGTGCACCACAGCAGTGTTTTTATCACAGTAAGTACCCCAGCAAGAGCCAGGATTTCACAAAAAGTGTTTCTGTGTGTGGTTCTACCTCAGCAAAGAGTTGTTGTAGTCAGTGGTGCAAGGACCACACTTGTTTTAACAAGAGATTCCTGATGACTAAACCATTTTGAATATTAAATACTTCTAGTAATGACCTTTATTATGAAGTACCATGGTTTTTCACACAGAACAGATATCTCAGAACATGAAATGAATTGGGTGCAAAGCTTGGTTGTTGTGCAGTTCAGAAGTTCCAGCGTGGAGCTGTGACATTTTTAGGGAGCCAGGTTTGTTGTCCTGCAGGGCTTTAAGAAATGTGTTAAACCCAGGGCAAAGCTTTGGTGCTTCTGTAGAGATGGACCTCGAGCAGAGCCTTGGGGGTCTTCACACCCTTTTTGTAGAATCACAGAATGTTTGGGATGGATGAGATCTCAAGGATCATCCCATGCATGGCAGGGACACCTCCCACTGTCCCAGGTGCTCCAGCCCCAGTGTCCAGCCTGGCCTTGGGCACTGCCAGGGATCCAGGGGCAGCCACAGCTGCTCTGGGAATTCCATCCCTGCCAGGGAACAATTCCCAATTCCCAATCTCCCATCCATCCCTGCCCTCTGGTAGTGGGAGCCATTCCCTGTGTCCTGTCCCTCATCCCTTGTCCCCAGTCCCTCTCCAGCTCTCCTGGAGCCCCTTCAGGCCCTGGCAGAGCTCTGAGCTCTCCTCTCTGGAGCTGCTCCTCTCCAGGTGAGCACCCCCAGGTGTGCCAGCCTGGCTCCAGGGCAGAGACAGCTCTACTGGTAAAATGAAAGTATTTCCAGTTCAATCCCAGTGATGCTCCAGCAAGGATTCAGACAGCAGTGGAGCTCAGCTTTGGAAGTGTGAATGGAGTGGGATTATCAGCTTTTTTTCTGTAAGTTTTTTTGTGTTTTTAACAGAGAGTCCTGAAATAAAATGAAACACCTGCCAGAGTCACCACCAGCCATCACCCAACTTCCTCCCTCCACCTCCTCCACACACTTCCCTACTCCAGCATCACTGCC
>NC_071578.1:1481769-1489269 GCF_024509145.1 Vidua macroura | reverse complement strand
TACCTCCATGAAATGTCGGCCCGCTGGCCGCGCCGGTATTAAAATCATTTAGCTAATTTGTGAGGGGATGTGTTCTGGTGAGCCAGAAGGTGTTTATAAGGAGTAAATTAAAAAAAAAAAAAAAAATTGAAGGGTAAAAGGCTCATTTGATCACATTTAATCTTGCAGAAAGTATTTCAAAGAAACACTCAAACACTAGAGGTAAATGGAAGGGAGATGATGCTTTTATTGCCCAGTTAGGTAAATGGTGTCACGTTGATTATTGTGGGCTGTCATATCATTGGCACATTAATGGTTGGTGGGAAATAGTCTCATCTGAGGGAATATTTTCTGTTTGCATTGCAATAATCTGGATGGCACATATTGTATGTGAAAGGAATGAGCAGCAGGTTCCTCCTACCGCGCCTCTTCAGGTCTGTAATTAAATCAGTGTTTTGATTAACAGCACCATTGCTAACCATGTAAAAAATGATGACTAGGTTTTAGATTATTTTTATTGATTTATTTTTATTTTAATCAAGGGTTTGTTTGTTTGGTTTTTTTTTAAGTAAAGAGAAGTAGGGATATGCCTGAGGATGGTGTTCTGGGTCCATGGGGTCTGTGATGTGGAGGGGCTGGGAGCTGGCAGCAGAGCTGGGGAACATTCACCTGCCCACCAGCCTGGGTCCCAAACCAGCTCTTCCCATGGCTGGTTTTGGCTGAGACCTGGGAAAAAAAAAGCTGATTTAAAAAGGGAAAGTCAGGGCTGTTTTGATTGTCATTAAAAACTGGATAACCAGGTGTCAATAAGGAAAAGGCTGAAGAGTTTTTCTGCAGATGAAAAAAAAAAAACAAAAAAAACAAAAACAAAAACAAAAAAAAAAAAAAAACAAAAACAAAAAAAAAACAAACACGAAGAAAAAGGAAAACAAAACAAAAAATCACCATTTTAGCTTGCGAACATTATCACCCATCTAGGAAACAAAAACAAAACAAAAATCACCATTTTAGCTTGCGAACATTATCACCCATCTAGGAAACAAAAACAAAACAAAAATCACCATTTTAGCTTGCGAACATTATCACCCATCTAGGAAACAAAAACAAAACAAAAATCACCATTTTAGCTTGCAGACATTGCCACCCATCAAGGAAGAAGAGTGAGAGTGAGGGATATACAATGAAAAGCCACCAACATGATACTTCCCCGCATCAAAAATCCTGCTTAAAGCGAGACAGAAGAAAAAGCGAAGTTCGATGAAGATTGCTGAGGAAAGAACGAAATGTAAAAAAATTAAAATAATAATTAAAAAAAAAAAAAAAAAAAAACCAGGATAAAAATCAGCAGACCTCAGGTGCTGCCTCTGCCTCTGGCCTGTTTTGGCAAGTGGCCGTTCGTATGCAGGGCAGGGCAGGGTCCCGGCGGTGGCCCCGAGCGCCCGAGGGGGTTCCAGTAGAGTGGGTCGGGAGGCAGCGCTGACAGCCCGGCCGTCCCCGGGGAGCCCGCGCTCCACAGAGAGCAGCCGGGCCTGATGGGCCCCTTGTGCCATCCCGGCTGTGCTGCACAGCACGAGTTTTGGGGAGGTGCAGAGGGGGTGGTGTTGGAGTGCCGGGCATCGGGGTTCGGGGCGGCTGGGGGGGTGCGGGATGGGCATCGCCGCTCATCGCCTGGCGAGGTGGGGTGTGCTGCTGAGGGGACGGAGGCTGGTGTTAATGGTCATATCCAGGAGATTTCTAGATTGGTTTGATTGGATTTGATTTGATTCCCCTGTCAGAGCAGGAGAGTTGTGCAGAAATCCAGCTCCAGCTGGATGTGCAGTCCCCATGAGGAAAGCCCGGCTTAGGTGCAGCCGTATCCGGGCAGGATTTGTGAGCGCTGTCTGACCCTGCCCTCGGACCCACCGTGCCTCTGTCGTTGCTCCTGAGCGTGTTTGTGCCCTTGGGATGTGCCACCTTCATGGGAAAGGCTGGCACCACCTGGCAAACCCCACTGTGACACCTTGGGGCTCTCTGGTGTCTCCAGGTGAGGTGTCCGTGGGCCTGAGGCTGGGAGGACGGATGGAGGGGGGACAGTGGGGACACCTGCCAGAGGTGCTGCAGTGAACACACCAGCTGCTAACAAAGCACCAGGAGAGGGCCAGGATACACAATCCCAGAATCACTCAGGCTGGAAGAATCCTCCAAGACCCCTTCCCCAGCACTGTCACAGCCCCATGTCCCCAAGTGCCACATCCAGAGCTCCTAAATCCCTCCAGAGATGGGGACCCCACCAGTGCCCAGGGCAGCTGTGCCAGGCCTGGACAGCCCTGCCCATGCAGGAATTTTTCTGAATATCCATTCTAATCATCCCGTGGCACTGGAGGGACAAAGGATGAGGCAGAGGAAGGGATCCCACTTTGCAGAAGGTGGGGTAGGTGTTTTTCCACAGAGACAAAGCCTCTCCCAGCGCACTGCACACTTTCTATTCCCTTTTTTTCCTGTCTGGCTTCCCGTGGCATTAAGGCTGATGTGATGGTGCTGTCAGGTCCTTCTCGTTTCCTTTTTTCCAGTTACTTCTGAGTTTGATGGATGGCCTCAGCCCAGTGTGACCAAGGGCTAGGAACATGATTATATTCCTCCAAACCCCAGGCAGGCTGCTGTCCACGAGCAGGACAGCCTGGAGCACCCGTCCCTCTTCGGGGACATGGGTGGGGAGGGCCTTTGTGGACACTCAGTCTGGGGAGTGTGGTTCAGTAGGCATCAAATTTAATGAATCTATTAATCTATTAATTGCAATACTCGTGGAGCAGCCTCCCAACAGCTGTGGAGGGATTTTCCCACCCCCTTCGCAGCGGGGTCCTGCCGGTGGCAGGTTGATAATCCCACCAAATATCGCTGTGCTCTTCAGTTCCATCAACCATCCGCTGTCTCTCTTTGGCCCTTTCATACATCCTGGGCTAAATTGCAAATCCCAGCCTAAGTGTGTGTTTGCCTGACTTATCAATAATGCATCGCCCCGAAGTGTGGAAGGGGGAGCCACCAGTGAAACTGCCCACGGTAATTCAGGGCTATAAATCATATTTTCTGGTGGGTTTGGAGGCTGAGACTGTCTCAGCAAGATGGTTTGTGCCACTTTATTGTGATACTTCAGGAATATTTTTTTATTTGCCCCATTCCTCTATGTGTGTGTGTGTATATGTGTATTTATATATCTATATATATCTTCCTGCTTCATTTTCAGCTGTCAGTAGAGGGTGAATCCTGGACCTGCAAAGAGTACGAGCTTTCTTTTCGTAAGGCAGACACAGATTGCCTCCAGTACCAGCTGTCTTGCATAAAATCTTCGAAAGAAATTACAGAGTTTTAATTTTGGAAGAGATGCAGAGCTGAGCCGTGGATTGTTGTCCACATTTGGGACCTAATTGAGAAGCTGATCTGCGAAATATTCTGTGTCCAGCAGTGCATGTCTAGTGTTCAACTCGTATTTTCTGTCCTGCAAGTCTGGCCTGAGCTAAAACATGATTTCCAAACAAAATACTAAAAAAGGGTAAAAACCAGATATTCTCTTACTGGTATTTAAAGCCATGCTGGGGTTTCAGGCTCTGGGGAAGACGCCCCGAGCTCTTGCTGGAGCAAACTCAGCACTAATGGCAGGATCCATGGATGTTTTCAGATATTTTCTTTTCCCAGTAGAATTTGCAAGCAAACACTTCTTGAAACTATAAATTTATATGCTATTTAGACTTCAAAATTAACATCTTCTCTGGCATAAGCACAATTTTCACTTTTATTTTTTAGTTTAACTGCTTGTAGTTTTTTTGCAAGGAGGCACCTACTTGTTTCTTAATCCTGGTGGCCAGCTGGAAAGATCCTGATTCCAACAAAATCCCAGAGTAGAATCACAGAACCATTAAGGTTGGGAAAGATCTCCAAGATCATCGAGTCCAACTTCCACCTGAATACCACCAAGGTCACTAAACCATAATAATCTATATATTAAATAATAAATGTTTAAAGCAGTCCTGACATGAGTGATTTGCTCTCACCAGACATCATCCCCAGCATTTTCCAAATTACCAAAACTTGGACATTTTCTTTTCTGGAGGACCAGGTTGAATCCTTTTGGGGGTTGTACCCCTCTTTGTGGCATCAAATTCACCTCAGTGTCACTTGTACTTCTCATAGAACCACTAAGGTTGGAAAGGACCTTTCAGATCAACAAGTCCAGCTCTTGAGTCTTTCTGCTGTTGGGTTTGCACATCCCAGACTGAGGTTATCCCATCCCAGCTTCGCTGATGGGATAATTTCCCACTCCATTTTCCCAGTGCAACAGGAAAATGTGGAGAGCCATAAAAACATCTGGTACAACACATTATTTTAGGGCAGTCCACGGGATTGCTGCAGGAATAAAAAGTTGGGTTTCTAAGGAATGCATAAGGAAGGACTTGTTTCTGCTGTAAAGATTTCCTGACAAGCAGAAATATAATGCTTTTTGAAAACCTCATTAGAAAATCAATTATATCGTGACACTTAATGTTGGGTTATTTACAAGCGAGATGTCTTGTTGGGAAAAAAACACAATAAAAACTCACACTTAACCCAGAAAAATGGGGGAGCATAAAGAAGAGTTAGGTTGTGTTATTAGCATGTTCAAAGGAGCAATTACCACAAAGCAGAGGGTTTGTGCTCCATCAGGAGCAGCAACGAGATCTGATCGTGGAGGGACACGAGGTTTCACCCCCTCAGAGGGAAAAGGGCTGAGAGGTCCTTTCAGGGCAGATAATAATGAGTTTATTTATGGATTTGTGTTGATGCCCAGTGCCCAGGTCATGCTCCTCCTCTTGCTTTTCCTCGTGGAATCATTAAGGTTGGAGAAAACCTCTAAAATCACCGTGGCCAACCATCAGCCAGCACCACGTTCTCCACTAACCAGGCCCTCAAGTGCCACATCCACACGTTTTTGAACACTTCAGGTGACTCCTTCACTGCCCTGGGCAGCCCCTTCCATGCTTAACAGCCCTTTTATATGGAGAAGTCTTTCCCAAAATCCAACTTAAACCTCCCCTGGCACAACTTGAGGACGTTTCCATCTCACACCCCTTGATTTCTTTGGGTTTAAATGCCTTAAAAAAAAAAAGAAAAGCTCGCCTTGGCACCTGGGGAATGGCTGCTGGGAGGCTGTGGCTGCTAAACCAGCAGCTTTCTTTGGAGAAAAAAATGGGAAAACTCTTCCAATTTCATGGAATCACAGAATGGATTTGGTTGGAAGGGACTTTAAAGCTCATCTTTTTCCACCCCCTGTGCCACAGGGAGGGACACTTTCCAAATTTCTGTCTTGGTAATCAGGAGCATATGACCTCAATTGTTCATTTCTTTTTTTTTTTTTTTTCTTAAATGTAACAGTTTTTAGGACTGGACTGTTTTCTTCTAATGGAAAATACTTGATCTGAAGCAGAAAATTTTGTTTGTCATGCAAATATGAGCAAGATGCAGCTAATCTAATATTCCCTGCATTGTTCACACTGAGGGAACTATAGGAAAAGGCTAATTTCTAGCTGAAATCCTTGTCTTACATAGCCTGCAATCTGAGTTTGCATCAGATGCAGAACTAATGGTGCTTACTTCCTGCAGAGTTAAACCTAAAATGTGTAACTACAGGCTCATGTGTGTGTGTTTGTGGCAGAAAAGAATTATGATGTGTTTTCATCTTCCATTCTGCATAATGCCTGTGGTAGTTCACTGTCTGTAGCTGTAAAGTTTCTGTGCTTTCCCTGGTTTTTAATTTAAAAATCCATGGGATTGGTACATTTACTTCATAATGAACAATTGGGCCATGAGAAGAACATTTTTGGCAGTAATTAAATGGAGGAAAGGTGACTTGAAACATCAGAGGAGCATTGCAGGTGAGGCTGAAGGGGTTCTACAGGGAAGATGGAGAGGGACTGGGGACAAGGGATGAGGGACAGGACCCAGGGAATGGCTCCCACTGCCAGAGGGCAGGGCTGGGTGGGATATTGGGAATTGGGAATTGTTCCCTGGCAGGGATGGAATTCCCAGAGCAGCTGTGGCTGCCCCTGGATCCCTGGCAGTGCCCAAGGCCAGGTTGGACACTGGGGCTGGGAGCACCTGGGACAGTGGGAGGTGTCCCTGCCATGGCAGGGGTGGCACTGGGTGGGATTTGGGATCCTTTCCAAACCATTCTGGGATTCCTTGAAGACAGGACACATTTCTTTTCCTCCAATTTCAGATTTTCATCTCCTCAAGAACAGGCTGTAGTGCTGTAGACTTTGATTTTTTTTTTTCTTTAATTATTATTAACAGTAGTATGAGCAGTACTGTTTTGGGGGGTGAAGGGGAAAGACTCCTTCTTGCTTCTAAGAAACTACAGAAGTTTCTGTCATAGCATTGTGTGTGCTTTTGGTAGGAATAGATGTTTTCCTCCCTCTTTTGACCTCTCTGCTCACCCCTAAGGCCACTTTGAATCTGGTTTTCTTCTTTTTCTTTCTTATGAGTAATCAACATTTGTGTTCTGTAAGACTCAAGAAGAAAAATGCAGTGTCAGGATAAGGGCAGATAAGACCAACTGTCCTCAAATCCATTTCTTTTGGAGAATTCAGATACCCCACAGTTGATATTTGTGTGCTGGGGCTAGACTTGACCCATGGGCTGAAAATCTGAGCCCCTGAAGACACCTGAAATCTGATGTTGGCTGAGTTACCCTCATTCGTTCCCAGGCTGGCAGCAAAGGGGCAGGTCCTGGATGTCTGGAAAGGAGAAGGACCAGGTACAAGCTTGGGATGCTCCTGAGCAGGGGGTGACAGGGTCATTGTCCCTCCGTGTGCCACCATCCCCTCCATGGAGAGAGGTTTCTTCTCCCTCATTTTCTCCTCAGTGGTGTTGGGTAAAGCAAGGGAGGGGTGTGGAAGTGGATGGGGATATGTAGGGGTTCCTAGGGGGACAGTGGGGATCCTGTCAGCATCACTGTCAGCCTGGCAGCACTTCTCCTGCAGCGAATTTCCAGACCTTGATCACCACAGGCCATGGCAGCTCCTCTCATCGGCAAGGCCCGAGCTGACCACAGGAAAAGGAGCAATAAATTTAGATTATTTTGGCATCTGTAGGTCATTATTGGAATTATAGCAGCTGGCTGCTAGGTCATAAAGTTACTCTGACAGGTCATGAATACTGAAAGTACTCTAACTACCCTGCCTTACTCTTATCGTCCTCATTCATTACTGTCAAGATCTCCTCTTACAAAGAGGGGTATGAAGTTTGAGAAGGGAGAGGAAGAGAGGCTTTTAATGATATTCCTCTTTTCCTCCCTCTTTCTAAGAGAAGAGATGGAAGGCAAACTTAAACTCTTGGAAGGGAAGCATGACCTATTGAGTTTGAAATGTTTAATTGTTTATAGTTATCAGTTTATTAATTTGCTGCATCTTTCTGAACCAGAAGGCTCTGCCATCATCACAGCTCGTGGGGAGGAAGATTTGCCAGTGCTGATGTGATTGTCCAGTGTCCTGTGTCCAGCTCTGGCCCCTCAGG
>NC_071578.1:1449269-1476769 GCF_024509145.1 Vidua macroura | reverse complement strand
AAAAGCTTTTCCTCCTGGATGCAGAGGATGCAGGGGTGGCCTGTGGCAGGGGAGGGCTCTCTTGGCACCTGCAGAAGGGCCCATCCTGCCAGAGCCTGCCCAGAGGGGACCGAGGCGCTGGGGAGTGTTGGGAAGAGCAAACTCCACATCAGTTTGATCCAAATGAAGGAAAATACTCTTTATTCTTTTGTATTTTTGTGGTTGAGGCCAGATTGGTAATAGGCACAGCCAGTTCTTGACTGGTGATGCCATTCTGGGGGAGATCCTGCTGGTGTGTGTGGCAGCAACCTCAAAGCCCTGCAGAAAGACTTTGGAGATCTCTGTTAACTGTGCTGTTTTCATTGGGATTCATTTATTTTTCTGAGATGCTCTAAGGTGTCCCCAGAGTGTTCTGTTCTCCAGGTGAACACCCCCAGCTCTCCCAGCCTGGATCCAGAGCAGAGGGGCTCCAGTCCTGGAGCATCTTTGTGGCCTCTGGACTCACTTCAGCAGGAGATGCTCAGGGGTCACAGACTTTACACCCACACTGGGAACTCGCTTTGAAAAACGTCCTGGCAAGTTGAATTCTTCAGAGGTTCCTGATTTATCTGTATCTTAATTCATTTTAATGGGCTGGAGGATCTGCAGGTGCTGTTGATTATAATTCTTGGTGCTCACTGTCATCTGGAATTCATGCACTGACGCACGTCAAGGTGGACATCCAAAGTCAGGGCCCAGTTCCAATAATTCAGCCTTAAGTTTTTGTCCTTCAGTGTCCCTGTGCACCAGATCAGAGACCTGGGTCTTGCAGTGTAAGGGTTGTAATGTGTATTTTAACTCCCTTAGGCTTGGTGGATTTTTATTTTTTTTTTAAATCCATGCATAATTGGGATTATAGCTATCTGAGATACGTAGCAAAAAATGTAAATTTGACTTCAGATACCAGTTAGCAGATGGGTTATCACTGCAAGGCAGGGTGCTGAGTAGGGCTGGTGGGTTTGTGGCCATTGCAGAGGGCAGGGGATGGTGGTGGATCCCCAAAAGCAGCACTGCAGTGGGCTGGGGATGGTGGTGAATCCCCAAAACCAGAACTGCAGAGGGCTGGGGGTGGTGGTGGATCCCCAAAAGCAGCACTGCAGAGGGCTGGGGATGGTGGTGAATCCCAAAACCAGCACTGCAGAGGGCTGGGGGTTGTGATGAATACCCAAAATCAGCGTTGCAGAGGGCTGGGGATGGTGGTGGATCCCCAAAAGCAGCACTGCAGGGGGCTGGGGGTTGTGGTGGATCCCCAAAAGCAGCACTGCAGAGGGCTGGGGATGGTGGTGGATCCCCAAAAGCAGTGGGGACAGCGGCGCAGCGCAGGGAATGCGATGTGCGGTTTAAGGGTCCCCTGCAGCCAGCCCTAACACAGTTAATTGCCTGTGATAAAACCGACCTCCCAGGTCTGATGGGAGACTTCTTTTATATAAGAAAAAATGTTTTGCAACAATTTCTTGTAAGTGCTAAAATTAACTGACTTTCTTCTAACCTAATTAAAGCTGGAGCTGATGATATCACCTATGCTTAATGTTGCCGAACATCTCGGGCAGAGTGTGCTGCCGCTTGGAACTTGGCTCCAGTTCTGCTTCCTGCTTTAAAACATTTAATGTGAAGCATCTGCTCGCTTGTTGCTGGTTCAGGGTGTGCTCAATCTCCCCTGTTCTCAATCTAGAACAGGGTGGTCCTTCCCAACACAGAAGATGCACAGAAAATGTTTTTTTTTTTTTAACTTTTCGGCAAATTCTCCGGTCGTTCTGCTGCCAAACCTACTGATTTGAAAGGGAAGTATTTGTGAAGAGGTCACTCTGGAATTAGGGGTATTTGTGCTGTCTCAGTAGGGCCCAGCTGTTGGTGTTTGAAGGGTTTCATTGATGGAGGGGAGTGGGTCTCTCCAGGGAAGGTCTCTGAGCTGATAGAGCTGCCGGTGCTGATGAGCACCAGAGCTGACTGTGGTTGTCTTGGCCTGGATGATTCCTGCTAACACAGACGAGGTAGAAACGTGCAGGATGAAATCTGGAGAGACCAGGAATTAGTCTGGAAAGGCTGTGGGTGGGAAACAGGAAGAAAGCAGCACTGGAATGGGTGACCAGCGTGGAGGTGGAGCGGGAAATCTTCAGCAGAGCGGTAAGGTCAGACTGAGCAGCCCGGAGATGCTCCAGGCCACGTGAGGTCAGCACGGTGGTGGTGGCCAGCAGAGGAAAAGGGCAGAACTTTATAGGTGGCCTAAGGAGAGGACTGTGGACAGGAGCGACAGGAAAAGGGGAATGGCTTCAAACTGCCAAAGGGAAGATGGAATATTGGGGAGAAATTCTTCCTGTGAGGATGGTGAGGCCACGGCACAGAGCAGCTGTGGCTGCCCTTGGCACCCTGGCAGTGCCCAAGGCCAGGTTGGATGGGGCCAGGAGCAGCCTGGGATGGTGGAAGGTGTCCCTGCCCATGGCAGGGGTGGAACAAGATCATGTTTAATGTTCCTTCCACCACAAAGCAGTCAGGGATTGAGGGAAGGAGGGTGGCATGGAGCAGGCAACAAAGGGCACTGGGAGGCACCGGAGAAGATTGAGGTGGTTGAAGAACCAGAACTTGGTGGCTGTCCTTCCACCTGGCTGTTGCTTTAACAGAGATCTTTGTTGCTAATGGGATTCACTGCTGTGAAAACACAAGAAATGCTCAGGGAAAGGGAGCCAAGCCCACACACACAGAGCATTGTTTTCCCTGGATGTGTTTCAGGTGCTCCTCGGGAAGTCACCGCCGTGGTCTCGCAGTGCCACATCCCAGGGCAGGATCTTGTTTGAAATCTGTGTCTCCTTGTATAGGATTCCAATCAAAACTTTAATGGTCCAGGGCAGTGAGTAGCATTTAATGACCTTCAGTGCTATCACTTGAGTCTTTTGGGCATTGACATTGATTTTCCTTATCTTGGCATGTGGAGACAGGAGTCTCACTCCGTCCTTTGAACTGTTTGCTGGTGCACACCAGGAGCAGGGAATAAGCAGGAAGCAGCTTTGCAGGGATCATGGGCTTGGGCAAGCCCAGTTTGGCCCCCAATTTAATGTCATTAATTGCAAAAGTTGGGGACAAAATGACACCAATTTGATATCTTTGTATTTACTCAAGAGATGTGTTTATTTATTACTTATTGTAGCAATAATTTAATCTATTAACATATTATGTAATTAATTATCTATTTATTTGTTATAATATTTATTTGGAATTTATATCAGGTATATGATGCCCAAATCTCTGTGCAGGTGCTTCTTTCCCAGGGTTAAAGAGAGGATGCAGAATTTCTCACCAGTGAGATCTGTAAGAATTTGCATCCTCCAGAAGAGATAAAAACAGAATAAGGAAAACATTGCACAGGTTGTATGACAAGGACTAAGTCTGACTCAGCTCCAGTTTCTTGTGTTCTTCCCTAAATGCATCAATTTTTTCTTAATAGGTCTTAAAAGGAGCAGTGTCGGGGCTGTTCGACGGGAATTGGGGGTTATTGCTGTTTATTGCAGCTCTCATCCCTTTTTTAATCTCTCCATCCCATCATAGAGCCACTTCATTTATAAGCAGCTAAATTAAACTATGTCAGGATGTGCTTGGCCATGAATTTTAAACCTAAAAAGGCGCTTTGTTCGTTGATTCAGCTGTGGGGAAGAAATGCAGCAGAGCCACCCGGCTATTTGAACTCTTTATTTGCCACATTTACAATATTAATAACACTGTTTCCAGAAGTTGTCACATCAAGTAAAAGATCTTCATTCCGGGCTGTCTTTTGGGGCCAAATCGAGACTGGATGCATGCATTTAATAAATTGTAGTCTCAAGTAGTCATTTTGGTAAATAATTAGCTTGGGTGGAAGAATAAGTTAGCATATTGTATGCATCTAATGCTGCAAATGTACACCCAGCAAACTTTGCTATTAATCAACAGTCAAGCACTGTAAGTTGGGTCTCATACATAATGAATTGTCCTTAAACCTCCTGGGCTTCATTGATAGAAAAATAAGAGAAAACACCAGTGTGGTAAGCTTTGGAATAAAATTTAACGAGATTGCTCTGCATCCCGTAATCGGTTTGGAGTCATTAGAGACCAGAAAATTCAGCTGCAGTTTTGGGGTGGCTTTAGCCTTCATCTATCAAAGAAAGGCTGCTTAAATGACATTTAGGTGTGGATAAAATACATTTGTAGTTAATTTCACAATGAAGGCTCCAGCAAAAACGTCGACTCACTCTGTGTTGTTGTGGAGCCAAATAATAAGTCCCATTTTCATGTTAATTTTTGTGTGCTAACCATCACTGATGCTTCCTTTTGCAAGGTAACACAGCAGCTATTTCTCTAAGAGAAAATTAGTTTGGTAAGATAAGCACAGATCTGTGTAATTGTAAGAAAAGGACAGCCTTCAGTTTTCAGATAGTGCAGCTTTTTTCTGGTATGAGTTCAGGTGTGTGAGAGTAATGTGACAACTTGTCTTCTGTATTGTGCTGATAAAACAAAAAAATGCCATTTAAAAACCAATAATTTTGAAATTATTCTGGCCCCTCATATGTACTTCCTGGCAAGAGTTACCACTCAGGTCCTAGAGGATCAACAGTGACTTCTCCTGCAAATGTAAAAATTTACTCTGGTTTCAGAGCTCTGTTATTAACTATTTTACTTTTTTTTTAAATATATAAATATTAAGAATTATCTATGCTAATGACAGTCATGGAGCTCTGCACTGACAGTCACCAAGCTCTTCCCACCATTGGGGAAGAAAATCACAAAAAAAAAAAAAAGGCACAAAAAATAAAAATAAGGTAAAATTACAAAAGGACAAAATTTTAAATTGTGAAACATCACCTAAAAATTGATAATTTAGAATTAATAATGTAATCTGAGTCTGCCTACATGTATCAATGGCACTTCATTGACTCCAGGCTAGGAGGAGTTGCAATCTTTTTTTAATTGAGGAGCTTTTTTCATTTTTGTCTTAAACAATAAAAAAAAAAAAAAAAAAAAAAAAAAAAAAAAAACAAAACAAAAAAAAAAAAAAAAAAAAAAACAAAAAAAAAAAAAAAGTGAAAATTTTAAAATTGAAGTAAAGGGGTCTCTTCACTGGCTCAGTTTCTAAACCTCTCCTTAGGCAAAGCACTGGAAGGTGAGGTGATTTTCCAGGGATAAAACACTCAGGCGTGTGTGGCTACAGGCAGTGGAAGTGGGATTTTGGATGTTACATTCAATCAATTACACTTAAAAGACACAAAATATTTTATAAATAGACATCTATTTTATAAATATGTTATGGGAGCTGCTGTGACATTCTCCTGGTATTTATTTGTGCTAAGGAAGCTGCCAGCTCCTGGCTTTCCCCCAGGGAATGTGCCAGCAGATTTGTGTTCCATCCCCTTCCTTTCAGCCCAGCTCAAGGTCCACCTTGTTTCCCTTAAGTTTCCGAAGGACTGAGGCAAAAAGCAGCTCAGAAATAAATAATGAGCATCCTGCCACTTCAGGACATGGCCTCTCCCAGCATTTCTCTGGTTTTCATCGTGGCTGAGCTATTTGGGATGATCCCGAAGCCAATCCGCCGCTTACATGTTTATTTTGGAAGCACCTTAGAAACTTGCAGTTCTTGGCAGTGGCTTTGGAAGGAGCCTGTTAAACTGAAACAGGTGCTGCTGCTGCTTTCCTCCCCCTCTGCCAGAGCCAGCTTTTCCTTCCTTTCATCCCACCAAACGTCAGGAGAAGCGGGGCTGGGATGGAGCTTTGGGAAGACACCGCTCAGCGGTGCGGGTGCAGGGACGCCTCTCCCCCGGCTTGGGCAGGCTCTGGAAAGGGCTGGAATGGAAAGGAGTAGGGAGGATTGCAGGGGGAATGGTGTGGGATAGCTGTGGGGTGTGAAAACCCTAATCCTGGGCTGGATTCCCACGTTGGGATTGGTCTGGGGCTCTCTTGGACCTCACCACCACGGGCTGGAGATGTGCAGCAGCAGCAGTGGGTGCCTGGCCTGAACAAAGGCTCTTTGTGAGACGCATCCAACTGGAAAAAAAAAAAAGATACATTTCTTTCTAGATGCCTTTAGGTAGCTTAAAACGAGCTTTTATTTCTGATTGAGCAGTTTGTGGTTTTAATGAAGCATCCCACTGTAAAGCCACGTTGGTCGTGTGGAACTGAATATCCATTTACCCCAAATATCCCCAAAAAGTGAAGGCAGACGTGTGACAGACTTGTGACACTGCTGACATATTAGAGGGCACCACATTACTGCAAACGAAAAACTTCTGGGTTAAAAAATACAATAAAATAAAATAAAAATAGAAGAAAAGAAAGAAAAGAAAAGGAAAAGAAAAGGAGAAAAGGAAAAAAGAAAAAAGAAAAGAAAAGAAAAGAAAAGAAAAGAAAAGAAAAGAAAAGAAAAGAAAAGAAAAGAAAAGAAAAGAAAAGAAAAGAAAAGAAAAGAAAAGAAAAGAAAAGAAAAGAAAAGAAAAGAAAAGAAAAGAAAAGAAAAGAAAAGAAAAGAGAAAATAAAGAAAAGAGAAAATAAAAAGAGAAAAGATAAGATGCACACTAAACCCCAACAGTAGCAATTGGTTGTTGACCAGGTAAAAATACAAAACTCTCCACTTCAAACTTTTTGAGATGCCAGGCAGCCCCCAGCATAATTCAGGAATGAAAACAAGTGCAGTGACACACTCTGATGAAAGTGGAAGTGATTTAAATAATATTAATGCGGTTTAAATAAATGTTCCTCACGATTCCAGCCCCACTGAAAAAAAAAAAAAAATAAAAAAAAAAGGCATTGGTACTTTTTAAGGAAAAGATAAAAAATTCTCCAGGGTGAAAACAAAGCAGTCAGATTTAACAAAGCAGTCAGATTTCTTACACATTTTGTTTGGGATTTGGGTTTTTTTATTTTTCAATGAACACACTTGTGTTACTTTCTTGTGTAAAAGTAAAATTGCATCTTGTTGATCACAAGTTGAAGAGTTAAACTTTCCATAGGGCAAACAGTGAATGGCCACTTTGGCCAGCACCCTGTGCTGCTGGTGCCTCTGCCACCCTTTCCCTGGGGGTCACCCAGGGCAGGGCATTAAGAAAGGCCCTTTTTTTGCTTTTTCATTCCTCAAGTTTAGGCCCAGGTAGTTCGTGTGACTCTCAGGTGTGGTTTTTTCTCGAAATTCCAGCTTGTTCCTGTCCATCTTGACTCAGAGGTGCCCAAAGATCCGTGCCTGGAGTTGGGTGTTGAGAAACCTTCCAAGAAATCCGACACTGAGCAGAGGGATTTCCTTCCAGGGGGGGAATTTCCCATGATGTAACTCCTCTGCTCCTCTTACCAAGGTTTTGAGACCACTTGGACTCTGCTCTTTGAAAGGCCCTTAAGGCTTTGAAGCCTGAGAAAATCCTTTAAAAGGCAGCTGGTGTTTTCAGTGGGATATTTAATGCCGAGGTAGCTTGTGGAAGTTCTGCTATGCAAGTTTGGAGAGGGAAAGGGGAGGAGGGAAGGGCAGGGAGGGGAGGAGGGCCAGCAGAAGACACCCATGCATGAGTTATGTGCCTTCTTTTTCCCTGTTAAAGCTGTCAAATTCCCAGGAATAGCCGTCGCCATCTCTAGCCAAGCAAAATTCATGTGAAGGTTTTCCTTTTTTTGCAGCTCGCTGCCAGTGTGAAGCTCTGGGTGTGTGTGTTGGCACGTGGAGTGTGTGTCCTGCAGGAAAAGAGCATTCCTGGAGAGCAAATTCATTTCTGCCCTGCAAAGCATTCCCTTTCCTGGCCAAGGTGGGGGTGGCCGTGGAGGTGGCAGGTGTTGGGAAAGCCTCTGGTGTTGAATTGCTGGGGGAATGGCCCCACCAAAAACATCTGGAGATGTTCAGCAGTGGCAGGGCACTGTGATTAAAAGCAGCAATTAAAAAGAAAATGAAAAATAAATTCTATCCAAACGCTCCTGCCAGGGAGCACCTGGAGAAGTGAGGAATGTGTGTGGGATGGTTTGGATCAGAATAGAACCTTAAATCCCACCCAGTGCCACCCCTGCCGTGGCAGGGACACCTCCCACTGTCCCAGGTGCTCCAGCCCCAGTGTCCAGCCTGGCCTTGGGCACTGCCAGGGATCCAGGGGCAGCCACAGCTGCTCTGGGAATTCCATCCCAGCCAGGGAACAATTCCCAATTCCCAATCTCCCATCCATCCCTGCCCTCTGGCAGTGGGAGCCATTCCCTGTGTCCTGTCCCTCATCCCTTGTCCCCAGTCCCTCTCCAGCTCTCCTGGAGCCCCTTCAGGCCCTGGGAGGTGCTCCCAGAGTCTCCCTGGCTGCTCCCCACTTGTTTTGGGGGTGACTGATGGTGGCTGGGTGCCCTTGGGCTGGTCCCTGTCAGCAGCTGGAGGCAGAGCCCAGAGCTGCTGCTCCCAGAGCCAGGAGATGGAGTTTTTCTGTTTTATTGGCGTTTTCAGCCCAAATGACTTCCAGACTCACAAGAATGGGAAACAGGATGATGTGAAAAACATAAGGAAACCGTAGCTTTGAGCACTCTTCGTGCTCTTCTGGATAAATGGAGCAGAAAAGTCTCCCCACTTCTCTCCCAGGTTTCAGAGGAGTTGTTGTTATTATACTCTCTCATTATTATTTTGTTGTAGTTCTAACAATTCATAGTAAAACAGAGCCATATTCTGCTGTGTTGTACCTGTGTGAAATAGGGGATTATCCGTGGTGTTGGGAGCTTGGTTTGAAGTCCACCTCATGGGGATTTGTGCACAAAAGTTTGTGCATGGATTCTCATTCTTTTTCTTTAAGCAAAGATATTATTAATCAGGAAAACAGCATAAACAGGTTTAAAAAGCAACTTGATCCTACCTCACATGCATAAAGGAAAGTCAAAAGCATCAATTTGATAAATAAATGGAGAGAGAAATAAAATTGCACTTAACTCCTACCAAACTGGATCTAAAGCTGATTCTGCAGATTGGTTTTGCCCCTGCTCCAAGCCATGGACTCCTGGGCAGCTGCTGGAGTGCTTTAATTGTCCTTCTCTGCATCCCTCCACTTCCCCAGCAGTAATTAGAACCTTCAGTGGTTCACAATGAATCAGGAGCTGAGTCGGGGCTGGGGGAATGGCAGGATCCCTGCCCCGGCCCCGGGCACATCCTGGTCCCATCCAGGGCTCCTCTGGGCTGGGCCAGGCTCTGCAGGTCTTGGGTCTCTGCACAGCTGGCCTGTGGTGAAAGCAGAGCTGGGCTCTTTGATGCTGTTCCTGCAGCACCACTTGGTTCGTTTGCTTTGGATTTTGCTCGGAGGAGTCTCACGAAATCCTTTCCCCTCCTCGCAGCACGCTCAGGAGTTGGGCTTGGTTTGCTCTGTCCCCTGGCTGGCACAGTCACTCTGGTTTTCTCTTCCCTTGTCTCAGGTTCACACGTATTTTTGATGTTGGCTCAGTTTTCTCTTCATTTTCTTGCTTTGGGGCACATCCAGCCTCTCAGCAGAAGACTCTGCTGTTGAGGTCTAGCACTGAGGAACTTCTGGCTCTGTTTCCAGCTGGGAGTAAAAGCTGCAGGAATCAGGAAACCTTTGGAGTGGTGGTGAGGGTTCTGGATATGAGAAGATTGCTGGTGATGCCACTGTTCTGGCATCACCCTTGATGTCGTGTCCATCATTTCCCTTGGATGCAGTGCTGATGGGCTGTGTGTTTACTGCTGTCCTCACACAGGTCTCTGCAGTTCTGAGAGAACCCCCCCCACCACACCCCAGCCTTGGGAAACACCAGGAGAGCACCACCACCCCCTTCCCAGCACTGCTCTGCACCCCTGGAAACATCCAGCTTGGAAAACACAGCTGGACACGTGCAAATCCAGGGTTTCCTTCTTCGCCGCTCTCCTCCACACCTTGCTCTTCCAGAGGGAAAAGCAAAAAAGAAGGAGCAAGGGGAAAAGCACATTTTTATTTACAGGTGCATTCTGTTCGCTCACTTTGCTCCTCAGCCCCTGCAAGCACGAGCTGCCATTGAAAATCAAATGAATTCTCAATTGCTTCCTTCCAATTCAATCAGGGGAGGGAAGCAGAGACTGCCACGGCGCTGGAGGAAGCGGGGAGCTGCTTCCTTCCCTCCTTCCCCAGGGATGGCCTGGGGACAAGGGACTGCACCCCCAGGGGACACAGAGGAGGAGCCTCACCTCTGTCCCTCCTGGAAGCACGAGGATGTGTCACCCACCGTGGGCTTGGCTGGTGTTCTTGCTCCCTGACATTTCCCACCTGGCTGTTCCCTCGTGCCCATCTTCTGTGGGTTTTCTTACAGGTGTTTATAACACTGCGTGGAGCTGATCAGGGTGAGTTTTTGTCACTGCTCTGAGGAATCCCTTCACTTTTCTCTGGGAAGAATAAATGTCTGAGTCCAGGTTAAATGTTTTGAGGTTTTTATTTTGCCGATGCTGAGTGTGAATGCTCGGTTTTATCACAGAGTTGTTTTGCCTGGAAGGGACCTTCAAGCCCGTGTTGTTCCACTGAAGGGACCAGGTTGTCCAGAGCCCTGTCCAGCCTGGTTTTGCCACTTTTACCACTGTAACCTTGCACTTTTCTGTGTCTCAGCAGGGCAGAGCCCTCGGTGGCTTGCGAGGTGTGCGAGGGGGCCGAGGAGATGCCGGAGCCCCTGCAGCAGTGCACGGCCTGGCTCCGAGCCTACTTCTGTGAGCCAGCGACCACAGGGACCCTGCCCGTGCCAGCCTTCCACCACCCCCTGCTCCAGAGAGGTCAGTGCCACCCTCCCTGCCCTCTGCCACCAGCCTCTGGCTCCCGTCTCCCTCCTCCTTGCTCTGTAAAACAATGTGGCTCAGCTGCCGGCACTGAAGGGTCGGGGTGTGAGCACACCTGAAGGGGTGTGAGCTGCTCCGTGAGCTGTGGCTACCTAAAGTAGCTTTTGGCCACCAAGAGGGGGGAGGTTGAGGCTTTGACATCACTCTCTACAGCTCCCTGACAGGAGGGGGCAGCCAGGGGGGCTCTGGCTCTGCTCCTAAGAAGAGTGGAAATGGCCTCACATGGCATCAGGAGAGGTTTAGGTTGGAGATTTGGGAGAATTTCTGCCTGGAAAGGGCTGTCCAGCCCTGGCACAGCTGCCCTGGGCAGTGCTGGAGTCCCCATCCCTGGGGGCATTTAAAAGCCTTTGGATGTGGCACTTGGGGACATGGGTGGCCTCGGCAGTGCTGGGGAACTGTTGGAATTGATGGGATTTTCCAACCTCAGTCAGATTCTGTGGTTCTGTGTCCCTGTCAGGAGAAAAGTGCCAGGGAAGCAGTCAGGGATAGGCTGTGTGAGGTTGCTGTGGTTTTATTCCTCAAAGTTGTCATAGATAATATTTTTATACAAAGAGCATTGTTACCACAAAGTTGTTCTATTTATGAATTTAGATAAAAGCAGCACCTGAGAAAAGTTCCTCCTCACCATTCCCCATTTATGAGCTGTGTTCCTGAAGGCCTTATAACAGAAACTGATCATTTGAAATGAAATGGGTCCCAATATCTTTAATAATAATAATAATAATAATAATAATAATAATAATAATAATAATAATAACAGCAGCTTTGTTTCCATCAGCATCTTCTGCCCTTGCTCTCCCATGTTATGCACATTCCCCAGTGCCAAACCTTTCACAGTCAAGTTCCAGGGAGGGACTGAGGAATTTTTTTTATTAGTTGGGGTAAAATGAAGTTGTGGAAACTTTGAGGTGGATGTGAATGGGCAAAGCTGGTTAGGAAATATCACTGCTGCTGCTGCTGCTCCTACAGCAGCAGGGGAATTCTCCTTCCCAGATTATCCACCAGAAGACTATAAAACATTCAATTTTACAGACAAAACATTATAAAAAATATATAAATACAACTTTTTTTTTTTACGTTTTCATTAGTTTTCCTAAATGGGCTCCTGAATTCTTTTTAGCTTTGTGAATGAAATTCCTTGGTGTAAGCACTGCTGGTCTTTAGCTGCTGGTTTGGGGTTCAGCCCTGAGGGGTTTGAGTTTGTAGAAGACCTTGGTCCATCCCTAGGGCACAACCTTCCTGTGCAGGCAGCACTGCAAGGCACTGAAAAGCTTCTAAAAGAGGAAAAATAAGGATGTTTGTTAACAGGAAGCTTCTTGAGGGAAACAGTCACCACCCTTGGATTTCTGAGCAAAGGAAGGAAAGTTCTTCAGCGCCATCCAAGCTCAGAACCCAGCCAGGAGCTGTGGCAGGGCTGGGACGTGGCTGGTGGCTGTGAGCATCAGCTGAGGGTCCCTGCAGCACCATGTCTGGTGAGGGGGGGCACTGGGGGTGCCCACTGGTCTCGGGGTCTGTGTCTCTGTGAAGTCTTGATGACCCCAAGATTGTAAAAGTCCTTTTTCCCCCAGCCCGAGCCGCCAATGAAGAGGTCTGGAATGCATCCAACTGCTTTTTCAAGGTTGTTTATTTCTTCTTATCTAAACATTCTCTCTCTGACCTGCCGAGATCCTCTCAGCAAGGCAGCCATGGCCATCTGCACCGAGCCTTGGGCAGCTCCCACATTATATACTCAAAACTCCGTGTGCCATGGTTACCATAACGTGCCAATGTCTGTCATTGATGTTGGACAGTGTGTCTGTGCCTGAAACCAACAGAAAAGTGTCACCAGCACAGCGAGACATGGAGGGCAAGGAGAAGGAGAAGAAGGTCAGGACATGCCCAAATCCCTCCATCTTCTCCCCTGAACCCCTTATCTTAAAAACCCCAAAATTCTACTTTTTCACCCTGTGTTAACTCAACTACCACACTGCTCAAACCCTTGTGGTTTGTAATTCCTCACACAGAGTTGGCAGCTTTTCCCACGGGCTAAAATGGAAGCCACAGGTGTTTTTGACTTTGTGCCAGGGTCTCTGAGTCCCCTGCCAGGGTCTGGAGCCAGCCAGGGCAGCCAGAGGGGTGTGCTGGGCTCCCACACTCTGCTCCTCAGGGGTTTGGGTGTGACCAGCACAGCACGGGCTGGGCGCTGGGCAGGGGTCTCATTCCAGCACCTGCACATCCAGCTTGTTTTAATTCAGCTCCCTCATTCGCTCCTGGCCTGGCCCAGGTGTGTGTGTGTGTGTGTTTTACATCCTACATCATGGAAATGCTAATGAGGAATTAATTGGCTCAAATCACAACGATGTGAGAGCGTTTCTGTTCCTCTGTCACTTTGTCCCACTAATACTTTCATAAAACTGAAAAAAATTTATGTTGGAAGGAATTTGGAAATAGATGTCAAAAATTGGAAGGAACTGGTTTTAAAAGTTATTTCGGAGAAAGGCGATGTAAAAATCAAATTATGGTGGATTGCACTTCAGTTTATCTGCACATCAGAATTGCAGTTTTGCTAAATTAGGAATTTGGTATTTATTTGCTTTTACACATTTACATTTGAAAGTGCCTGCTCATTTCTCCAGGCACTTAAAAACACAGAACAAACATCAGTGAGAGCTGAGGATCCAAAGCCAGGAAGGCTTTTTCTCATCTGATTTTCTGACATTTCTGTTCAGCAGCAGCTTTTCAAGTGGGGCCCTGAGCAGTCTGGGGCAGTGGGAGGTGTCCCTGCCCATGGCAGGGGTGGAATTGGATGAGCTTTCAGGTCCCTCCAACCCAAACCAGGCTGGAATTCTGTGATTCCATGATCACCAAAACCTGTGGCCCTTTTTCCCCCCTTCCCTGCAAATGTGACCATCTGCAGTGTTGCTCTTTGAGAGGGGATTCAAATTCCATACTCAAGTGTTTTTGTAATCAGGACTGACTGTTGCATAATTTCTTCCTAATCAGTGCTTACATCAAATTTTATTTTATTTTTCTGCGCTAACTTCATCTGGGGACTGGAAGGGTTTTGCTTATGCCAAAAAAACACATTAAAAAGGTTCCTCATCTAACAAAAAGAATGTGTAAAGTGCTTTTGGGATGAAACACTTCTGAATTTGTGGTCAGTTTTCTGCAACTGCTTTTGTGCCATCTTTGAAGACATCGTTCCTTGTGGAGAGAAAAATCGTGACAGCCAACTCTGACATAACAAAAGCAGAGAGATTTGCACATTCAGAAAGAGATGATCTGCTTTATATTCATTAAGAAATTCTATAAAAATTCAGTATCTGCTCTTTCAGTGGCTTCTTAATCTTGAATTTTTCTAAAGTGCCTTTAATGTTCTAAATTAAACGGGGTAAATGTGTCTAAAAGCACTTAAAATACAAAATCAACCATTCCTCTCGTAACTTGGCATTGGCAAAGGAGGAATGTGAATAATCTTGAGGCAGGCAGGAGAATCATGGAATCACAGAAGCATGAGGGTTGGAAAAGACCTTTAAGGTCATGCAGCCCAAGCGTTCCCAGCAGCAGCACCATGCCCACCACTCATCCACGTCCCCAGGTGCCACATCCACGTGGTTTTTGAAAGTTACCAGGGATGGTGGCTCCACCACCGCCCTGGAGTCACTGTGCCAGGCCTGGGCAGCTTTTCCATGAAGAAATCTTCCCTAACCTCCAGTCTAAACCTCCCTGGCACAGTTTGAGGCCATTTCCCCAAATCCTGTCCCTTGTTCCCTGGGAGCAGAGCCCGACTCCCACCTGACTCCCTGTCAGGGAGTTGTGGAGAGGGAAAAGTTGGGTTTCCCAGCACCTCCAGGAGCTCTCCCTTACTGGCTCTCCAAGTTATATACAGCCAATATATTCATTTTTAAACATAATTGAAAATATGGAATAATTATTATTATAAATATATTTTCTATTTATATAATAATATAATTAATAAATTATATTAATAGATTATATTGATAAATAATTATGAAATTATATTAATAATTGATATTTTATATTAATATCTTTTTATTTTATATATTATTATAAGTAATTTTAACAACCTGTGTCATGGCCAGCATTGAGTGTGGAATTTCACTGAGCAAAGAGGAAGTCAGGTTTTCCCACTCCCCTGAGTGGGACATCTCAGAAAAACCCCTGAACATTCCTAATGGGAAATGATTGATTGCCCTTAATGTATCCCGGTCATTAGCTCCTTTATTTTTTTTTTTAAGCTTTTTTTTTTTTTTTACATAAAAAAATTGGACTGTTATTATTTTGAGGGCTGGGGTGGGTGATTTGTTGGTCTGGGATACAGGGAAGGCAATGCTGACTTGGCCACTCCTGAATTTCCTGCCCTCCCTTTGTGGTTGGGTGGCACAGGGTGGCTGTGCTCTGTGTTTGCAGTGGCACAGGGTGGCACAGGGTGGCTGTGCTGTGTGTTTGCAGTGGCACAGGGTGGCACAGGGTGGCACAGGGTGGCTGTGCTGTGTGTTTGCAGTGGCACAGGGTGGCTGTGCTGTGTGTTTGCAGTGGCACAGGGTGGCACAGGGTGGCACAGGGTGGCTGTGCTGTGTGTTTGCAGTGGCACAGGGTGGCACAGGGTGGCTGTGCTGTGTGTTTGCAGTGGCACAGGGTGGCACAGGGTGGCTGTGCTGTGTGTTTGCAGTGGCAGGGGTGGCACAGGGTGGCACAGGGTGGCTGTGCTGTGTGTTGGCAGTGGCACAGGGTGGCTGTGCTGTGTCCTTGCAGTGGCACAGGGTGGCACATGGTGGCACAGGGTGGCACAGGGTGGCTGTGCTCTGTGTTTGCAGTGGCACAGGGTGGCACAGGGTGGCTGTGCTGTGTGTTTGCAGTGTCAGGGTGGCACAGGGTGGCTGTGCTCTGTGTTTGCAGTGGCACAGGGTGGCACAGGGTGGCTGTGCTGTGTCCTTGCAGTGGCACAGGGTGGCACATGGTGGCACAGGGTGGCACAGGGTGGCTGTGCTCTGTGTTTGCAGTGGCACAGGGTGGCACAGGGTGGCTGTGCTGTGTGTTTGCAGTGTCAGGGTGGCACAGGGTGGCACAGAGTGGCTGTGCTCTGTGTTTGCAGTGGCACAGGGTGGCACAGGGTGGCTGTGCTGTGTGTTTGCAGTGTCAGGGTGGCACAGGGTGGCTGTGCTGTGTGTTTGCAGTGGCACAGGGTGGCACAGGGTGGCTGTGCTGTGTGTTGGCAGTGGCACAGGGTGGCTGTGCTGTGTGTTTGCAGTGGCACAGGGTGGCACAGGGTGGCACAGGGTGGCTGTGCTGTGTGTTTGCAGTGGCACAGGGTGGCTGTGCTGTGTGTTTGCAGTGGCAGGGGTGGCACAGGGTGGCACAGGGTGGCTGTGCTGTGTGTTTGCAGTGGCACAGGGTGGCACAGGGTGGCACAGGCTGTGCTGTGTGTTTGCAGAGCAGATGGCTCATTAGAGCACAGGACAGAGGAAATTGGAGCCACAGCAGCCCCGGGGTTCTGCTCCTTGCCTGCCACGCTGCCCTCGCTGGATGAGTCCTTTGGATTCCTGAGGGTGGAGTTCCTCCATCCAGTCCCTGTCCTGAGGGTGCAGGCCTGGAGCAAAGCTGAGCTTTTCCCTCAGTCCAGCTCAGTCCTCCTGTTCCTTACCTGAGCTGGGAATTCCTGTGTCAGGCTCAGAGGTCTGGAAGTGGCATTAGGGGCATTGATGGCTTTAACCTGAAGGAGGATCAGTTTGCTTTGGATTTTGGGCAGGAATTGTTCCCTGGCAGGGTGGGCAGCCCTGGCACAGGGTGCCCAGAGCAGCTGTGGCTGCCCCTGGATCCCTGGCAGTGCCCAAGGCCAGGCTGGACACTGGGACAGTGGGAGGTGTCAGGACCATGATGGACTTCAAGGTCCCTTCCAGCCCAAACCATTCCATGATTCTGGCACATTCCAAGCCAAAGGCAAAGCCCAGCTGTGCAGGATGATCCAGGAGGAGCAGCTGGGGATGGAGAGCAGGGAGGAGAGCTGAAATCCCCCGTGCATGATGTAGGTTATTCATCCAAGAGGGGATATTGATGAAACACCTCATACCTAATGGGAGCCTTCAAAGGAGCTGGGAGCAGCTCCATTCCAGTGCCTGGGTGACGTAGCCAGAGCCTGTAATCAATAATTACCCTGTGATTTCCTGCTCCTCCAGACTCTTACACTGCCCAGGGGTGCTGGGAGCACGGGGAAATGCCAGTTCTGGGATCAGGAACCTCCTCACTCTGGGTGTCACCCCCATGGAGTCGGAGCCGTCCCTGGACTCGCCCTCCTCCCTGGGGCTCTGGGATCTCCCCCCTGGGAAGCTCCCATGGAGAAAACCCTTCCATAGCACATCCTGAGTACTCTGCACCCTCCCAGGAGCTGCACTTGCACCTCTCTTTTACTCCTTTTGCACTTTCTAAACTATAAAAAAAAATCCCAGCTTGCAGCAAATTAAGAAAGAAAAGTAAATTTTTTTTCTGTATTTTCTGACTGTGACTCAACAAAGGCCAGAGTATTTTTTATTTTTTTTGTGGACAGAATATTTAAATCACAAGATTGTGGGGCTGTTCATTTTTCTGCTTATGAGATGACAAATTCAACATTATGCTTACATTTAAAAGGGATTTCAGGGGCTGTGCTGCTCACCCTAATTATGATATCCTGAGAGTAAATTTTTCCCACATACAATTTATCCATAGACTTTTTCAATATATAAATATATATTTTAATATAAAAATATTCAATATATTATATATATATAAAATATGTAAAAATATATAAAAATTATTTCAAAAAGAAAAGCATTCACATTACTAAAATGAATTACAGATCTCTTTTCCCTTCCTTTAAATTACAGTAAAAAAAAAAATTTTTAAGAATAGTTGACTTGGTTGAGATATTGTCAAGTAAAGCTGGAAGGTTTGAAGCTTCAGGTGCCAGTTCATGGATAAACTGTCTGCAACTTTTTAAAATACATATTTTCATGTTTCAGGCATGCACATGTTCAGGTTCAGTGTATTTAGTCAGTCCTGTGGTGACCTTTTTGTTCAGGTGTCATTAAGATCAGACTTTTGATTAGATTTTGCTTCAAGGAGCAGTCCCTGGGATTTCATTCCTTTATCTTAGAGATAGAGATATAGATATTGATATAGATATAGATTAGATAGATATAGATATAGATATAGATATAGATATAGATAAAATATAGATATATATTTATGGTTAAAGTATAACCATCCTTAATAGGAAAAGCAGCAAACTCAGCCAACAGGGAGACCAGGAGTTCCAGTATCAGCTCTCCATGGTTTCCTTATTTCCTGTAAAAATGGAAAATTCAATTAATTTATCTAGGAAAGTGGGAACCCACCAGGTTATATAAACTATGGACATGGATAGATGGGAGATTGGGCAGGAATTGTTCCCTGGCAGGGTGGGGAGGGGCTGGGATGGAATTCCCAGAGCAGCTGTGGCTGCCCCTGGATCCCTGGCAGTGCCCAAGGCCAGGCTGGACACTGGGGCTGGGAGCACCTGGGACAGTGGGAGGTGTCCTTGTGTGGGACTGGATGAGCTTTGAGGTCCCTTCCCACCCAGCTCGTGGGATTCTGTATTTATATTTTGCAGTCTTGAGCTGCTCTGTTCACTTGCTGAGGAGGCAGGACTTGCCCTTTCCTAGGCAAATACAAAATGTCATTTTCACCTCTGATTTTTGCTGCAATTTGTGAAATTCTCTGAATTCGGTAATAGAGGTTCAATTCATTAAGGGGAAAAAAAAAAAGGTTGATAAATGTTTCTGATTTTCCCTTTCTCAACCCTGCAGCTTCATCAGACATGCAAATACATTTCTATTTAGGCTTTTAGAAAGTGTTAAATATGAAATAATCTGCTCGGAAACGTTCATACTTCACATATCTGGACATGGCAGATTCAAGTGCAGAGAGCTGACAAGCTTTCCTATTTCTGTCTGCCAACTCAAAATTCAAATTCCAGAGACTGGCATCTTCTTTTATTACCATTTCATGTGAGAGGAGTTCTGATAAGCAGAAAGTCACTGTTTTGTGAGACATCTAATGGATTTTTACAATTCAATACTTTCCTACAATTTTCTGCAAACAGAAATCAATCCTCCCCAACCTTCAGAAATGCAAACAGCAAAACCCCAAAATAGCCCAGTTACTTTTATACCTCCAATTCTTTTTCCAGCCCAGTTGGCCCATTGCTTTCTATCAACTATATGTATTTAAAAACAAAACTAAACAAAAAAAAAAAATCAATACAAATGCATTCTGGACAGAAATATCTGCAGAATTCCTGACCCAATTCCTGTTGAATTCAGACCAAAATTCCCATAATTTCCAGTGGGAGCCCATGCGGTTTTAAGTGTATCTTAAATACTTTTATTGAAGTGTAACATAAACTTTAAGGTATTTAGAGATTTTAGAGGAGCTAAGATTTTAGTTAGAGACAAGCCTTAGTGGAGTTAATAAAAATAAAGGGATTCTGTAAGTAGGCCTTGATGAAGTTAAGAGTTAGTAGTTAACTAATAATTGATTGCTTGCCAACACAATGTTTAGTTAGCTGGGTTTATAATGGAGAATATAGAAACTGACAAACAGCTTTTAGGAACATAAGACAATTGTGGGCCTCCTCTGTTCTGAAACCAATTGAAGACAGGGAATGGGAGTTCTACCAAGGTTCATTTGTCATATTTGCATTGAAAATATTTCATATTTGCATTGAAAAGGTAGAAAGGGCAGAATGAGGAAGACTTCATTTACTTCCTCATTTTGGGACCCCTCCCCATGAAAGGGACCACCGACCCATTTCAAGGAACAAACTACGCATGCTTAATAGCTTTTGGAATGATTAGCACACGAAGCGAGGAATGGGATGGACCAAAATGATGAATATGTATTTGTATTTTGGGTATTCAATTCTGGTGTGGATAAAAGGACTCTGTAATCATTGGAAAGGTGTGGTGTGTGTTTGGGAGCTATCCCGCACGCTGCCCGGCGCAGCAATGAACATACACGTTCTAACTTTAAACTGTTAGGGAGTTTTTGTCTGTCACAGTTGGATATTGGTGCTAGATCAATATCCAGATTTCTTTAATAAATCAGAAGTTCATAGGGTAAATTGTCTGCCAGATGTGGGCCATTTAGGACAATTCAGGCCTTCTTAGGTGCAAATTTCCTTTTTGGCAGCACTGATTCCAGATGTTAATGGGGTTTTGGTGGAGCCTGTCAGGGTGTCCATCACTGCTGTGACCTTGGAAGGGTCTAAGGGTGGAGAGAGCAGTGTGTCTGTCCTGCCATGGGGAAAGCAGTGAAAGGGTCATTTATTTTAAAAAAATTAATTCTGCTTCCAGCAGGACAATCCTTTCTTGCCAGCATTCTTAACATTATTACAGCTAGGCCATAATTAGAATGAAGGAGCATTTTATAAATAAAGTAGGATGTTTTTAGGTAAAAGTGGGTTGAAGGTCCACAGCCAGTGCCCGCCTGTGCAATGGCAATATTTTTACTTGTTCTCAGACAATTTGAGGATATTCAACATTCAAGACTCTGAAACAGCTGCAGAGATTTGTGGATCTTATTACTCCAAATTTTTGGAATATCATCAAATATTATCAAATTATTCCAGACTTCTGTTTAGAAAGAAAGGGTTTGTGTTTTGGTGATGGGGTACTGGGAAGGAATGGGAGGGACTGGGAATGGGAGGGTGGGGAGGGACTGGGATGGAATTCCCAGAGCAGCTGTGGCTGCCCCTGGATCCCTGGAAGAGCCCAAGGCCAGGTTGGAGCACCTGGGACAGTGGGAGGTGTCCCTGCCATGGCAGAGGTGGCACTGGAGGAGCTTTGAGGTCCCTTCCAACCCAAACCATTCCATAATTCCATGATAAATATTTGCACATAACTTCAGCTGGACTGAAATCAGGGCAGCTTCACTCTAAAATCAGCAGCTCTAAAAGCCACTGGCATGTGAGGCTTCTTTATAAAGTGAATTTGCTCAAAATCACATCCCTTTTCTCCCCATGAAATAAAAGGAATCAGTTGACCCTGATCTAAGAAACATTTTGACCAACCTGGTAACTTTTGGACATTGCTGCTTGTAGATGAGATTTAGATTAAAAGGCAAGAATTGAAGGTGGGAAAACCCCACCAGTGTAGGAAAATGACTTTTTTATCCAGAGTCGTGTGCTCATCTTCACCCAGAGCCCCAGACCTCAGCACCTGCTCTCGTTGCAGACCTGTGAGGAACAAGTTTAATTTAATTCATTTTTCCTTTGATTTGTTGGCTGGCTTGCCACACATGCAGCCCCACGTAACCTTTGCACCCCTCCTTAATAAAAAACCCTTGCAATCAAGATAAAAGGAAAGGATTCTATAAATACAGCCTCCCACACCCGTTTTATTAATGAACTTTCAGGCAAGTTTACTTAAAACCCCGTATCGATAGGGAATACCATCAATACTCATATGCATTTAACCTGTTTGGTGTTTCAAAGGTAATGTGCTTAATGGGACTGTTACTATGGTGAGCACCTTGTTTCTAAGTAATATTGTTCATTTTTTTGGGGGCGGGGGGGAAATGACAATCCAGTGACATTTCTGACAACCTTTATATTAGGGGCACATAAATAAATCTGTCTGAGGGAAAAAAATATTATCGTAAAGGTATTTTGCTGCATCTTGGCCTAAGGATGCCCCTTTCTGACCCGTTTCCAAGATGTTTTGCCACATCTGCTGACCAGTTTATTTGCTGATAAACCCCTGTTTTTATTCTGGGGGAAACAAGGTCTCACTTAACTGGAAAAACACACTTTTCACTAGAAATTTGCATCCCGCACTCTTCTCAGAATAAAATATGCAAGAACAACATAAATGGCATACTCCTTTTTTTTCCTTTCTTTCTTTTTTCCCCATGAATTGGGCCTTTGATGTTCAAGAGGAGCAAGTATTAAAGGACATCCCTAGAAGGCTGTAGAAATTGTCCCTATTTATGACAAATGTAAAATAGTACAAATCTAGCTGAATGTGATGGTGTCATTAGTTTGTGAATCGCATCCTCGAAAATAACTGTGGAGGAGCCAAATCGGTTTAAAAGAAGATAACAAAATGGTTTAAGCTACTTAGGTTGAATGCCAATTATATTTTAATATTCAACTGAGCATATTTTACTAAGAAAAAAGGCAGCGTCGACGCATGCATAACTCATTGGCAGCGTCGACCAGCTGTGCCACTCTTCTCTTCGAATCACTTTGTGCATTTTAGTAGCATGGTAATTTAGTAGAGAACTACCTGAGTGATGGCATTTTCAATGAGCAGGTAATCTACAGAGAATTTTTATATGGTTATGAGTTCTGTGCTTCAGCCTGGCAACACAAAAATACATCAAGACCAATTACGGTATCAACTTCTTCAGCGTGATACCCTTGCCACGCAAGTGCATGTATTTCTGCCCCAGGCATTTCAAATTGCATCTAATTTGAAATCTTTGGGGTTTTAATTAATTTCAGAATATATGGAATTCTTCATTAGTACCTGCTCTGAATAGCAGATTATACTTCTCTCAGTCTCTCGTTAAAGAAGTAGGCTGTGGTAAATAGCATGTTCAAGAACTGATCATTTGTGGTGCCTGGATATTGGGAACAGAAATAGTGAAATGCAAAATAATATCAAAAAGATTATTAGTCCAGTGAGGGACTCTTGATTTGTATTTTAATGGAATTTTACATTTCTCTAATGATTTGCAAATTGTCCTCTGATTATAAGATGCATTAAGCTTTTCATTTTAATGGAGAGACACAGCCATTAGCAGAAATTTTTTTCTGTCTTCTTTTAGAGTGCTTCCCTGCAGCAGATAAATATTGAAACCATTAACACCTTTTGATGTACTTTATAGTGCTGCAGCTTGGACCAATACATGAATGAACATCACCCTTTTATATTTTAGCACTTTGCTGGAAGCTCCTGCTTGTCGTTCCGTGGAGTGAACAATGACCGGAGCCCGACGTTTCCCTATGTTTATTTCCTTGTAATTAATGTACCAAATGTTTCGGGGAACATCATTCATATTTAATGCCAAAAGAAGTAGTAAAGCCAACAGAAGTCTAGATCTGAAATGCAGATGGAGGGTGCTGTGACCTTAGCTCTGACCACCCTTCCAGGGAGGAGGGTTTGTTAGGGATCCGCGGTGGGCGAGAGCACAACCGGCTCCTTTGTTGCAGGCTCCAGAATACACCAGCACTCTTCATTTGTCAATCTGAAAGTCAAATTTCCTCCTTGCTTTCAGCTTAACGTGAACCCTAATGTTGTATAAACATGTTGTGCCTGTGCTGACTTCATTGGGTTAGGCAGGAGAGCACGAGATGAGGGAGCAGCCTCTTTCCTTGTGGCGGCTTGAGGAGGATTTTCCTGATGCTGCAGGTTCATGTAAAACACCAGGCTGTTACATCAGGTAAACATGTGGTTATGAACCTTCTTTAGATGCTTTGGAAAATCAAATCATTCTTTAAGAGGTGCAGGACTGGGGTGTTTCCCCAACCCATCTGCTTCTTACCTCCAAATAACCCAAATTTCTGCCTGTGCCTTCGCAGACTCCTCCTCTCCTGGCAGGTTACCTGTGAGAACTTCCTCCGAGCAAGGCACTGATTTTAGGCCTGCCTGTTAATTGAGCAGCCTCGAATCTGTGAAATCCCATCAGGGGTCACTGGTAGGACTGCTCCTGTGTTTGCTTCCAGGATGTCTGTTTAAATAATCTGGATCTCGGGAATTCCAGTTGCAGTTCATTTAAGCAGCGCTGTGTGATGGCACCGGGACCAGTCAAGAGGCTGAGTGACTTCATGGGATCACACTTCACCTCTTCCCAGTTGTTTTGTTGGCTGCTTGAAATACATACTCCTTAAAAGAAAAAGAAAAAACAAAAAGAAAAAAACAAAAAGAAAAACAAAAAGAAAAGAAAAAAAAAAAAAAAAAAAAGGCAACAAAAAGCAAAAACACACCTTAATTTTGAGACTGGAGCCAGAAGATTCTGGGAATTATTTGCTGCTGCTGCAGCATTCTTGAAGGATGTTGTGAATTAGTGTTTGAAAAGTGCTGTGTACATCTTACCCTCCATCCATTAGGTATTTGCAACTCTTTTTGTATGGCAGTGGATAAATAGTTACATTTTTATTGCATTTAAAACTACTTTAATGAGTGGTTTAAAATAAATTGATACTAATTAATTAATAAATTAATACAAATAAAGATTAATAAATTAATACAAATAAAAAATCAGTTAAAAATAAATAATACAAATAATAAAAAATCAGCACTTTGATACTGACTTCATTTGTATGCAGTGAGGAAATAGTTCCATTTTATTGTATTTAAAGCACTTTAATGAGTATTATTTTTTAAACTGTGCACATCTACAAAGGAACTTACAGAAAGCTGAAGAATTTGCTGTTCCTTTTTTTTTAGCCCAGTGAGGATCTTACAACTTTGTTCACGTAGTGGAGCACATTTGCATTGCATGTTTCATATATTAATTTTCTAGGCCAGGTTATCTTTGGGCAACAGGATCTTCACAAAGCAACTGAGGGTGCAGATTTCTTGATCCAGAGTCCTTTGGGAGTGGATATTTGGGGCCGTGCCGAAAAATTGAAACGGTAAAAACTCCTCATCAGTGTAACTCTAAGTGGAATTATAGAGAAAAAAGCAATTCTGTGGGAAGCAAGGGAAAAAATAGAAGAGAGATGGCTGGGGCCTCCCAACGTCCTCTGCCTTGCTGGGGGAGAACATCAGGATACCTGTGCTGAGTAATCCAGTGGTGACCCAGTGTGCTCAAAGGCTTGCAGAGAATTAATGTTTCCTTTCTCCCAGATAACCCTGGCTTGGTGTTGCCATGTTCCCTGAGTGGATATAAAATAGGTTTGTGGAGGTTACTTGGGGGACGCAAGGGATTCCTTCTGGCTGAATGTCTTGGATTGGAAGGGAATTTAAAGCTCCTCTAGTTCCAAATCTATATAACATTCCAAATCTGTAGCACATGATATTGCAGTGTGGGAGAAGAGATAGCCCTGTTCTTGTAAGATGACAAAACAAATTCCAGTTTGCAACATCAGTTCTACACAAGCTGATGTCAAAATTTGTGGATTTATTCCCCTTTCATAGAATCCCAGAATGATTTGGGTGGGAAGGGACCTCAAATCCCACCCAGTGCCACCCCTGCCATGTCAGGGGACACCTCCCACTGTCCCAGGTGCTCCCAGCCCCGGTGTCCAACCTGGCCTTGGTTTACTGCCAGGGATCCAGGGGCAGCCCACAATGCTGCTCTGGGAATTCCATCCAGCAACCTCACCACCCTCACAGGGAAGGATTTATTCCCATCTATCCCTGCCCTGTGGCAGGGGGGAGCCATTCCCTGTGTACCTAGCACGTCACTCCTTGTCCAAGAGTCCCCTCTTCAGCCTCCCTTTTTCCTTTCCTCTTTCCTTTTCCTTTTCCTTTCCTTTCCTTTCCTTTTTCCTTTCCTTTCCCTTTCCTTTCCTTTCTTTTCCCTTTCCTTTCCTTTCCTTTCCTTTCTTTCCTTTCCTTTCCTTTTTCCTTTCCTTTCCTTTCCTTTCCTTTCCTTTCCTTTCCTTTCCTTTCCTTTCCTTTCCTTTCCTTTCCTTTCCTTTCCTTTCCTTTCCTTTCCTTTCCTTTTCCCTTTCCTTTCCTTTCCTTTCCTTTCCTTTCACTTTCTTTCCTTTCCTTTTCCTTTCCTTCCTTTCCTTTCCCTTTCCTTTCCTTTCCTTTCCTTTCCTTTCCTTTCCTTTCCTTTCCTTTCCTTTCCTTTCCTTTCCTTTCCTTTCCTTTCCTTTCCTTTCCTTTCCTTTCCTTTCCTTTCCTTTCCTTTCCTTTCCTTTCCTTTCCTTTCCTTTCCTTTCCTTTCCTTTCCTCTTATGTTGGAGCCCTGCAATGATGACCAATAATCTTGTAGGACCTATCTATGAATTTTAGAGCCCATGTCTCACACTTCCTTCATGGTGGTTCTGGATTCTGTCTCCTGAGGTGGGATTTGAGGTTCTTGTTACGGTTTGTCACTTTATTTCTCCAAATTTGCCCAGTTTGTGCTCAATTTTGCTGCCCAGTTTTGCACTCCCAGGTGTAGTTGATGATCCTGACCAAGACCTCAAACCGAAGGCCCTGATGAGTTGGAAATTTTGGTGTTAGTGAGCTTAATTTATAGGGATGAGTTGGAAATTGTGCTTTATCAGGGTGTGTGAGCATTGAATCCTTCACCTACACCTTTGTTTTGGATTCACTGATGTTGGAATGACACTTGCAGCATATCCATAAATCTGGGGAGTTTTCTGCAGAACCTCCCTGCTTGTCCCAGTCTATGACCAGAGGGTCCTGCCTTCCCATCAGTGTAATCAGGAAACTGCATTTATTCTGATTGATTTACTTATTTACTTATCAGCAAATCCTCTGATTTATTTAGGGCCTGTGGGCAGGTTTGGGTGTCTCGTTAACAGGACGAGTCAGCCTGTGAGGCTGCTTTTCTGTTGAGTTACAACAAAGCAGAATGAGGTAAATTCACTTTAATTTTTGCCATTTCCTCTGGAGAAGGAGAGGGGTGACCTTCCCAGGGCTGGCAAAAACAAGAATTCCAAGAAAGGGAGGGGAAAAAGAGGGTAGAGGTGGGACCTGGAGGTGCATTCAGTGTACACCACCAGGGATTTCTGAATTTTGGGTCAGGTGCTGGCCATTGGTGACCTCTTGTCACACAGGGCCATGAGGGAGAGCAGTTCAAGCTCTGTCTGCAAGGTGCAGCTGATGAGGAGAATTTTGAAGCCGCCCAGGTGAAGTTCTTGGTGAGTCCCAGCTCCCCGACAAAGAGAAATAGAGGCAAGTCCCTCATTTATTTCTATCTTGAATGGGGAAATAGAAATTTAATTTTCTGGCCCAGTCACTTAGAAATTGCAGCTGAGCTGGTGCGTGGTGTCTCTGGAAGGCCCATTCCGAGTCTGTTCCAGAGCAGGAGGAAGGGTTGTGTAGCAGTAAATAATGATAAAATATGGCCAGTTAAGCTGAGTTTGCAGTGATAAGGCAGTGGTTGAGTTTCTGTGATCTGCAGGTCTCTTGTATTTATGCCACCAGCAGTTCCTGTGTGGATTTAGAATGTCCATAAAGTCAGTAAAAGGTTATTTTTACCTACTTGGCGCAATTTCCTGCTCCCAAAATCGATGCATTTGAAACAAAGCAAGAAATATTTGGTCCTGGAATGAGATTTTGAATGGGAAATGTTAGCCCGGAGAAGATTTCTGTCCCTGACCATTCAACCTGGAGTTAAGGCATTGTAGAAATACCAACAGGTCTTTCTTGGTGCCTCAGGCTTGAGTTGCAGATTTGGGATCTGTGTCTTGGTCTCTGCCTCCTCTCCTAAACCTCTCCATGTTCCCTGCAGTGCCCAGGTGGGAGTTAAGACATCCCCGAAACAGAACTGGGAGTGTTTTGCTGATTTTAAGCCACTTGTAATGATTGATGGAAGTCTTGCTGTCCCAGAGCCTGTTGGGAAGAACTTCTCCATGAGGTACTGCCAGGAAGCTAAAAATACATAAACCCCTGAATTTTCTGTTAAAATAACAGTATTAAATAATTAGTGATTTTCACCATGGCACTCCCTACTTCTAAAGCAACGTTTTAGTGCTTAAAATATACTAAATTGTTGCTTTTTATTGGCCAG